>NC_057343.1:191808750-192112500 GCF_016509475.1 Prionailurus bengalensis | reverse complement strand
AGTTCAATCCCAGTTCTGGTTTTCATGAGCTAGATGACCTTGGGAAGACCCTTTCCCTTCTCTCTCTCTGTTTCATTTTTCCTATCTGTAAAATGTTAATGGTTGTATTAATCCCACACCAGGTAGTTGTGGGATTAAATGTGATAACACCAAGTGTTAAATAGCGCCTGGTGGATAGTACGACCTCAGTAAAATTAGCTGTGAAATGGGGGCCGGAGCTCCATATGGAGGAGAGCAAAGGCCGTTTCTAGATTTTGTTTAATTCTGCAAAGTAGGAAGGTATTAAGGTGGACCTTTGTCTAGTAGAAGAAAGATGAGTGTTGGTGTGGGTTTTAGCCTCTAGCCTTAGAAACCCTGGTTCATTTTCAAAAGCTGCCCTGAATCTCTCAGACTAGGAGGTTTTGCATCATGAAGCCAGCAATCCCGGACTCCACCACCTGCCACTCTCCCCATCCATAGGTTTAGTTTCTGCATGACTTCTCCAGACTGAGCAGTGTGAGAAGAATATCCATGGGCCAGACAGGAGTGTCTCGTTGGTACTGTTAAGCTTTCAAAGTGGAACTTGGGTTTAATACATGTTGGCACATTACAAAAAACAACAACAAAAACTATGTTCTGTCTCAGTAGACAGTGAGGCTACTTCTGCATGGAAAAATCTATGGTGGCCCAGATATTTCCACAAGAGGCAGAATAGAACAATAGTTAAAAACAGAGCCTTGAGAATAAGAAGTTTCAGATTTGCTGCTTTCTAGCGGTAAGAACAAGAGCAAGTTACCTAACTTGTCCTCAGTTGCCTTATCTGTAAAGTGGGGATACAGAACCTCTCTCTCCAGGGTACCAAAAGAATTAAAGACTTCTGCATAGTTCTCAGTAACAGTGGTCATTAGGCAGGACACTGGCATCCCGAACTTTCTAGTTTTGAGTCTCCTAGAGATCTGTGCCTATATCAAGGGATTTTCTTTCCCCATTTTATGTCAAGAGGATTTAGCTCTAGGATCCAAAGGTACTAAGAACATCACATTATTATAAAGCAGTGTCAGTTTCTAGCTAGTGATATTTATCAAGCCTAGGGAGTAAAACTTTTGGATCTCTTTACATTTATCCCTCCAACAAGAATGCAACAAGGTCAATATCAAAAGTTTCTATAAAAAGCCTCCAGTGGTCATAGAGGTCAGAGGTTAGAAATATACATATGCATTACCATGGTGACAGAGTTAAGATTCTGTTATAAGCTTGTTTTATTTATGGTTAGTTATTTCTATCAGCTTTCTTTGATCACTTTTTTTTTCTCAAATTACAAAACAATTAAAGAATTTGGCATGGAAATTGAGCCAGATGTAACAGTTTCCTCTTAGATCTCTTAACAGAAGCAAACAAGCTATAATGTAATTTTTCTTACCTCTGCCAGAACTGCACCCTCCCCCAAATTCCTAGCTGCAGAGCAGTAACAAAACCCCTTGGAAGTGGAAAAGACCGCATCCTACACAAAATGTAATTAAATTTAAATAATGTTGCATCAGCCAGTTGAAGAGGGGGGTCTGGAAAGAAACCCTCCCTTTTCTCAAAGTTATTGTGGGCTACACCCAGAAATCCTTCCAGGTGCTGACATGAGTTTCCATACGATGGTGGCATTAATACAACTGTGAGCTGTATCTATGCCATGATGGAGGAAGCTCGTGGAATCCATAAAACCAAAAAACTTTATAATAGAAATTTAGAGATGGGGATAATTTACAAGCCATTAGTAAGTTAATACTGGATAATTGTTAGAGTTTAGAGTAATACTTCTTATTTTTTCCTCCATCCTCTGTGTTTCAGGCAAGTGAAATTAACTGGAGGTGATTTCAATAAGAGACAATATAGGGTAGTAAAGTGAGTATGAACATTGGTTTTAGAGTTAGACTCCTGACCAGTTCCACTCTGTCTTCTGCCTCTGGTTCTCTAGATGAACTTAGATGAGTCAGTTTATATCCTTGGTCTTCACTTTTCTCATCTAAAAATCAGATGAGGGATAACATCCATAATAAATGAAACTGTTATTAGCTCTTACTCTGGCACATAGCATACACTCAATAATAATAATTGCTATTGCAATTTTTTATTAGGCATGAAAGTTCAGTAGGAACCTCATTAATTAGAATTCATTCTGGGGGGGGGTGGTGGAGAGAAACACACAGGTAAGCCAGTCTTAATGAAAGATAAGACTATATTAATGAAAATGTGGAAGGCATTCCGTTCTGTAACTCCCACCTGTGTACAGAATATGACATCCTTCTGCTGACAAGTTTCATTCTTCTTCTACAGTTGGTTCTTTCTGGAAGTCATTTGGCAACTCTGGCCCTCAGTTTCCCCCTCTGCAGCTGATGAAGTAGAGTAGATGACCTCCAAGGACCACTTCAGATCTGGCTTCTAGAGATTCTCTCAGGATTGGTCCAGGGCATTTTTTAAGTCATTGTCAGAAATTATCATCTTTGCCTTAATACGTCAAAAGAGAGAATGATTTTTCATTTGAAAAGACTTAACCAACACCAATAGAAAAAGACTGGCTAAAATTTATCCAACATTATGTTAGTCCAATCAGCAAAAGAGTGAAACTCTTAGGAAGGTTTTTCTGACTGTTCAGGCTTAGATAACTTAGTTTTGATGAGTTAGAAACATAGATCAGAATTGTTCCTATTAGGATAGGGGTCACTGGCGCTTGCTTCTCTGAAGGTAGACATAATCAATCTAATGGTATTGAATGGACTTAAGTGGCTTTCCAGTGTCTGAGCAGGTTCCTTGGGTCACTCCTTCCAGCAGGGCTGCAATCTGCAAATGGACTGATTTTTGTTACACATCACATACTTTTTCCATTGTCGTATTAAGATGTGGTATTATGGAAAGAATGCTAAATTTAGAGTCAAGAACTTACGTCTAAATCCCAGCTCCCATGTCCACAATCTTGGAAAACTTGTTATACTTCTTTCATTGAATTGAAACTGCTTTGTCTTAAAAATAGGGATAGTATTACTCCAATTAAAGGATCAACATGAGGATTAATTAAGATAAGTCATGCAGAGCCCCAAGTATATATGTTTTACTTGGCAGCCATTCAATAGATGGATGGATGGGTGGATGAATGGATGGATGGATGGGTGGATGGATAGATAGATATGCATTTATTATTTTATTCAGCAAGTATGTACTGAGTATTATGTGTCAGACACTGTTTTAGCCACTTGGGATACATTAGAGATTAAAACAGACCAAGACCCTGAACCCATAAAGCTTAACTTCTGGTGGATGGAAACAGAAATAAACAATAAACATAAGGAAAATGAGTAAATTATGTACTACATGAGATAGTAATTACCATGGGGGAAAAAGAAAAATGTAGCACAGTATGCAGGATATGAAGGGCCAGGCTGAATGGGAGAGGTTGTAGAATTAAGTAGAGTCGTCAGGGTGGGCCTCTTGAAAAGTTGACATTTGAGCAATGCCAAGAAGGAAGTGAGGGAATGCACCACGAGGATATTTGTTGGAAGAGGGTTTTTGGCTGACGTGCAAAGGCCCTGAGAAGGGAGAATGCTTGTCATGTTGAGGAACAACAAGGAGGCCAGTGTGAACGAAGCAGAGTGACCAAGGAGACAGCATTAGGAGATGAGTTCAGACAAGTGATGGGACCAGACCCATCTCATGCTTTGCATACCATTGTTAAGGCTTTAGCTTTTACTCTTGAGGATAAGGGGAGGAGACATTGAAAGATTATAGGAACATATATAGACATTGATAAGGGGAGGAGACATTGAAAGATTATAGGAACATATAAAGATTATAGGAACATATATAGACATTGAAAGGAAACATGTTATCTGACACAGTTTCAAAAGAGCCACTCAAGTTACTATTTTAGAAAGCAGCAGGAAATGGGAAGAAGGCAGCAAGGATAAAAGCAGGGAGACCAGATAGAAGCTGTATAGAATTCCAGATAACAGATGATGGTGGTCTGAGCCATGGGATGGTAAGAAGGGATCAGATCCTGAATAAAACATAAAGGCCCTTCTTTCCACTTAAACTTTAGTTATTGGATTATAGTAACAATATTTAACTATTTAACTTGAGAGAGTTATTAACAGGAGGAAGACAGTATATAGACAATTATTAACACTCTGAAATAGACACTATATGAAGCAATCATAAACCCTAAGAGGTAGATATAACTCTTTGAAGTTTTCTGTACCAGATAAGGAATCTGAGTGATATAGGGGAGAGCTCATATCTCCTAAGTAGTAGAGCTGGGAGACAAACCCAGTGGGTCTGGTTCTGGGGCTCTGCTGTGAGGATGGTCCATGCAGTGTGAAAAGTTCTATAAAGACTGTTCTCTCCTCACTACCTAAACTTTTTCAGACTAAATCAAAGAGAGATTTCCCACACTCAGTATCTTTCTTGTCTGGAATCATTATCAAAGAATGAGTAAGCTAAATGTGATGCTTAATGGTAGAGTAAATTTGTCCTTTGAGATGCTAGCGTGTTGGTTAGTTGGCAAATTGATTTATTGAAAAATAAGACAAAATAAGGAAAAAGAAATTCTATCAAAATAGTTTTTTAACTCTTTCAAGGTCACATTGTTTTTTAAAATATTTAATTGTGGTAAAATACATATATGCCACTTTGAAATGTACACATCAGTGGCATTAAGCCTACCCACATCGTCCTGCAGCCTTCTCCACCACCCATGTCTGCACGTTTTTTGCAAAACTGAATCTCTCTACCCATTAAACACTAAACCCTCTCCCACTCCCACTCCCCCACCTGCTGGCAGCCACCACTCTCCTTCCTATCTGAATTTGACTTCTTTAGGTACCTCGTATAAGTGAAATCATACATTATTTGTACTTTTGTAACTAGCTTGTTTTATTCACACAATATCTTCAAGCTCCATCCATTCTGTGGCATGTCAAGATTTATTTTCTTATAAAGGCTGAATAATATACCATTGTTTGTGTATACCACATTTTGTTTTCCCATTTATCTGTTGATGAGCCAAAACACATTTTAAGAGCCTTATGGCACAATGACTTAACTGCTTGAATTTTAGAGGTCGCATCATTTTGTAATCAAGTAAAGACTTAGAGTAGAAAGTCTCTTTCATGCTCCAACACTATGTAGAAGAGAGATCTGAAGGCTCACAGACTCAGGAACTGATTTGTCTAAATAAACAGGACAGTCCCACAGTTCACAGAACAGAAATTTCTGTTGACTTTTCTTCCATAGACTCATAAATACAGAATGCTTCCCACTGTACATTTTCATCTCATTTGTCCTCAATTAAGCTAATCATTTTGTTTTAACAGCGGTTTGCTTTTTTAGGTTGTGTTTAGGTTTTGTGAAAATTTTACTTTCCACAGCAAGTAATAGATTTGTTGAAATACTAACCTTGGGGAACACGATTTGACAGTTCTTCAAAGAACATATAAAACTAATTATAAGTGAAAGTCATTTCAATTTCAATAATTAAAGAAAAACCTGCCAGGCCTGGATTATTCTCTTTCAGCTCATATCATAGACCTGTCCATCATTATGGTCCCACACATGCCCGTTGACCAAATTACATGAATCAAAGAAGTGAACATCTTTCTCTCTCTCTTTTTTTCAGTGTTTTATTCACCCTTTATTTTAAAATAAAATTTGCATAAACTCAGTTTTAAAAAACTGAGATGTCTACCAAAATAAGGATATTTCTAGTGTTTACTTCTAAAAGTTAGTTACATGGCTTATTTCACATGTTTTAAATAATAGCATGCTATTTATTATTAGGATAATATAAGGATTATTAGGATAATTATTATTAGGATAAACACCAACTTTAAAGGACCTACCATGTTATGGAATCATCAAATCTCAGATTGGAAGGAACGTATCTTAAAACTTATCTGGTCCCCACACTCAACCTGGACTGGATCCATGTGGTGGTCTGGTCCTTTAGCCTTTGCTGGAATACCCTCTGCCCTTCTTAACTCGAATTTTAGTCCTCTGTGTACCCTTGGCATAATTCGGGTCCTCCTTCCTAGTTTTACTTAATATTTTCCTTTTATATGACTCCTGTTTTCCTTTGATATTTTAAAAGACAAATTTAACACTACGTGAAAAACCAGCATGATGTCCCATGAATAGAAGCCTGACATAGAGAATAACTATAAATAGTGAGAGAATAAGCTTAAGATCAACTCTGTCTTTGATAAAAATGGAAATGTGGAAGTATTGCAGATGTATTAATGTCAGTGGGGGCCCAAAATTAGACATTGTCTTTAACATCATGAAAGGTAGAGGAGAGTTGAAAGGCAGTGACTTTCATATATGTAGCACCATGCTCTATGACCCCCCCCAAGTCATCTTATATACCGCTGAGTCCCAAACTTCGAATATAAATTTCATCCAAAATACTGTCCAAGTTGACATAAAAGTAACAATTACACTGCCATTTGTATAGGGACCACACATTAAGTATCATGTTTAACAAAATAAAATGAGAATAGGTAAATATTCAAAGTATGATATGCACCTTTTTGAAATGTGTTAGACCCCTGCATGTGGCAAATTCAATATTGTCCTGAAATTTTGAACTAAGCTCAGAGATGGTGGTCCATCACTGATGGGTGTTGGATAGTGATAATGATATTACATTTATTATTAGCCATGCCAAAATAATAGCTAATGTAGCTTTGGGGTGTGCTGTCTGCCAGACATAGTTTTCATGGTTTTCTGACATTATCTAATCCTCATAATGATCTAGAAAGCAGGGTCACATTTCTATTGTATGGATGTAGAAGCTGTACAGTAGAGGAGTGAAGTAATGTGTTTAGGTTTATGTGAGGCTTCTAAGAGGTAAGAGTAGAATTCAAACTCACATAGTCTGATTCCAGAGTCTATATCATAATGACCCTAATCTCTAGTGCACCCCCATTGAACCAATGAAAAGCATTGTAAAATATATGGGGTGACCGTAAATTCTGCAAACAGAGGTGACTAATTGACGTATCTGAATATTTAAGTGACCAATTAATACCCATATTTGCCTAGTTAGAAGGTCACTCAGATTGGTTCCAACAGGATGGCCACTGTCCTGTTGGAGGTGGTGATGGACTGCCTTGTCAATCATGTCTTAACCTAGACTGGATGTGCAAACATGTGCAGCAACCTACCTGTATCCCATATTTGGACCCTTCTGATAGGCAAGAAGTGCAGGTTTCTTCAAGAAAAAAACATACAAACCATCTGAGACATTGCATCAAAGATACAACAGCACAGTTAAGGAAAATTTGTTAATACACCACATGTATTGCAGTTTTTCAGTTCTTTGAATTCTGCATTGCTAGCAAGGAACACCACAATGAACATTCATAATGTCATTGAGCACATCATGTATTATAAAATAATACCATGAAGCTAATTTTAAGTATATACATCAATGTTTATATACTTCAGGATCATATTGTATTTACTGTCTTGGCTGTTGGCCTCTTTCTGTCTCCTGCTTGCAAGCATAGGGTCTGGATCTGAATTCAGTATTCCAGAAGTACTCTGATTATACATGGTAAAGTAGGAATATTTTCCTGTCTTCAGCATTTGAGGTACCACAATCTAAGAGTATTGACCTTTCCAGCAACCACTTAATTCAATGAACTCATGTTGACTTTGACATTCATCTGATAGATATTTTTCACACCTACCTTGTACAAGACTGTTTTAGGCACTGATGGCACAATGGTGAACAAAACAAAGGCCCTGCCCTCCTGGATCTTTTATTGTAGTAGGAGGAGACAGATCACAAAAACACCATCAAATAGACATATAATACACATTAGGCTGTGCTAAGTTAAAAGAAAGAGAAAGCATCTATGTTCTTTCTCCGAAGGGTAGAGAATGAAGAGGCTGCTGTGACTATCGGGGGCGGGGGGAGGGGGGTAGTGACTATCTGGGGGGAGGTAATTGCTGCTACAGGGAACAGGAGGTACAAATGGCCCCAGGCTGAAGGAGAGGAAGGCACCTGACTTGTTTGAAGAATAGGAGGCCAAAGTCACTTGAGTAGAAATGGCAATGGGTTTGAGGAGAACCTGGTAGGGAATAAAGATTAGAGAAATAGTGGCAGACCAGATCATATGGAGTCTCATAGTACGAGTCTTAATTTAAGCCTTAGTTGTGATAGAAAGCCACTGAAGGATTTCCCACCCCCCCCCCCATGGGAGTGACATAATATGTTTGAATTTGAAAAGGATTACTCTGGCCACTTTGGAACTGGTAGACATTAAGAGAGCAAGAGTGAAAGGGAAATCAATATAGACAGAAACAGCTATTTTTATTTTTCATATGTCCAAGATAGATTGGCTTAATTATCTGTTTTCTTTGATTTATAATTTAATTGCACTGCAGTCTGAAAATGTGTTCTACATGACCCTGTTTTTTTTTAATTCCTTTGTGAACTAGCCCAACATTAATTTTTGTGAACACTTCTGTGTATTTGAAAATAATGGAGAACCGCTATTTGTTGGGGGCAGAGTTCTCATATCCATTAAATTAAACAAGTTAAATATTATTATTCAGATTAGCATCCTAGTGCTATTATTTGATCGACAGAGTCTATAATTTTCTAATAGATTTTTGTTAAAATATCACACCAGGGTTTGCCAAATTTACCTCATGCTTCTGACAACTTTTAATTAATATTTCTAAGCTACAATGATAGTTACATGTCTGGTCATGATTTGTATAGCTTCCTGTTAGATTTTTAGTTTTACATGTAGTTCCTACTTATGCATTACTGCTTTTTGCTTTGTCTGAATTAATATTGATACATCAGCTTGCTCTTAGTAAGTGTTTACATGGGATATCTTTTGGTCCTATCTTCATCTTCAGCCTTTCCATATGGTTTTGTTTTAGCTACTTCTTTTATAAATGGTATTTTCTTTGATTTTTATATACATAGTATAGATTTGTTTTAATTTCTACCATCTTGGTTTGTGTTTCTTCTCTATACTCTTTGCTTTCTATTTTATTTTTTTTAACTTTTCCCTTTCTCTCTTTCTCTTTTCCTTCTTTCTCTATTTCTCTTTTTTTTTAACTTTTTCTCTTTTCTCAATTCTGTAAGAATTGAGCTTTCTTTTCAGAGTATTAGTGACAATGACAAAATCACTTCTCTCCCTTTGACCTGCACTAGAAATTAGAAATGTTTGACCTGCCAAGAATATTAAAAGCACACAAAAATAATTTAGAAACTTACATATTGCCTGTCTTTTCAATATTTTTTATTTAATAATATGTTATGTTATTTTAACATATTTTTGTTTTATATTCATGATATTCATTATTATGAGAATATTATATATTCATGATTTTTTATGGCTATGAAAATAATACAAACACATCTTTTTTTTTTTTGAGCAAGAAAATTAAAATTGTTATCTGCCACTTCTTAAGAGCTGTAAGGACTCCGTGGTCATGGCATGAAGGTCCCAGCATTACATACATTTGAATTATGAGCCTAGGTCTAGGTCAGGTTTTGTGTGACCTGGGGATTATTCCTATTTCACCTTTATGTGAATTTGGTAATTACGTGGATACAAAGTACAGACACCTTGCCTCAAGTATGAAGTATTTTGTTTGAATACTCTCTCTTATCTTCTGCCTATCCTTCATGAATTCCCCACACAGGCACACTTGGTCTAGGACCCCACATGGAATTAGTGCTTCCTGTCCTCACTTTAAATCAAGAGTTTCCCCCCGTGTATCAGGGGGGAAAGATTTCCATGAATCAACAGTCTCCATTCTTCACAAGCCAGGTTCTTCATGGCAGCGGGTAAGGAAGGCTTACATGTAAGGAGCAGCCTCTATCATAGGATCTTTAGGCACCTTTTGTAGTCGAGGTGTCTTTCAATACCTCCCTATATACACCAGACGGCTATCTACCCTGCCTAGACACAAAATGCTATGCAGGACCTTCTTCTTTAATGTCAGGTATGGTTACCACACATGACCGTACCATATGCTGTACATTGTGCATATATTATCTTTCTACTCACAGCAACCTGAGGTGGACGCTTTTCTCCCCACACTCTACCTGAGAAGACAGACACAGGTTAAGTTACCCACTGCCAGGATATAGAAGAGCTGAGTTCCGTGTCTTGCTCACCTTCCCCCAATCAGGCTTTTAACCACCATGGACAAAGCAGAAACATTTCACTTCCTAATATCTCTGCCATTTTCCTAGGGCTGACAGAGCTTATCAGTCATCAACATCAATGATCTAACACCCTTTCAAAAAATACATGTTTGAGGAAACAAATATGATGCTAAATTCCTTGTATGTGCTATTTTAGTTCATCTTTTAAGTTCTGTAAGGGAGGTACTGTTCTTATCCCTATGTTGCCCATTGTTATTATTCCCATTTTGCAGTTGAGAAATTGAGGCTGTGTGGTCTACACAGACTAGCTCAAAAATGGGGTCTCAGACAGGGCCCGTGTGCCCCTGCATGCCCAACATAACCATGACAGCACATCACAAAGAAGGGCTCGAGTCACCCCAAGGTTAGCAGTTTGGGCTATGTCACTCGACTGATTTTTTGAGAGGCAAAGCCTCCACCAAGTCAGTCGGCATTAGGCCGACATTGCCACTCTCCCACAACAGAAGCCAGTCCTGTGCAACAATTGTCTTTCTTTCCATGTGAGCAATTCCAGCCTCAGCTTGCCCTTGTTTCTTTGTGAGAGACTCACATCATCTTCGCTCAGACTCTTCCTGAAAGATGCTTTTTTGACTCCGTAGAATGCCATGCACCCTTCTGTGAAAGGTCAAGATCCAAAGCAATTAGGCCTTCGCTGATGGAGGGAGGGAAACATGAGCAGACAGAACTGAGGAATGTGTGGGGGCCAGCCACAAAGCCTGGACTTGTGCTCCCAGATCCGGGGGTGCTCTCGGGCCATCATAAGGACACCATGGGTAGAAAGGCCCTGTTTACAAATGTGGCCAAAAGCCAGACAAGTTTGGCCTACAGCATTTCTGCAGCAAAGAACAGCAAAGAACTAGCATGGAACAGTTTTCGTCTATATTACTTTGTGTATCAGGGGGAATGAAATTTCCATGAGGAAAGCCTATCTTGGTCTTGTGGCTGCTGAGTTTTAATGCTGCGCTATCAGAATCCACTTGACCTCACAGGGGAAAGCCTAAGCTGTCTCCTTGCACTGAAGTCTCTCTCTGTGTCACATGTCTCCTTCTGTGAAGATTCCCCTAACTGTGCCAACCAGAACCAAAGTATTCCTTCCATTACTTACAGCTCAGACTGTACATCCCAGGGCAGTGGAACGGGAGCCAAGTGGTCAGGTCTGGAATCCTGAGTGCTGAGTCCTCTCTCTCTGCAGCTCACCAGCATGCAGGTGCAGACTACTCATGCCCCACAATTATCCTCAATCTTCTCATCTATAAAATGGCCATAACACCTGCTCGCTAGGATTGTAGCCATTAGCCAGCCAGCAGGTATTATTGAGAGCCCATCATGCATCAGACCCTCTGCTAAGCCCGTTCATGGTCTTAAAGAGAGGAAGCCAGAGATAATCTAGGTCTTAATGCATGTATTTAAAGCAGTTGATAAAGTAGCATTTCCCAAAATGAGTCCTGCAGTGTTTTGTGTTAACATGTGGTTTAAGGAAAAATAATCCATTATTAAGTAAATCTTAGAATTGTTACTGCACAGAGCTAACCAAATTATGTTGATATAGGACTTCTCAGAACTGATAATGTAGTAACTTGTACTGTGCAGCTAGAAGGAGGGGAGAGGTATGTTGAATTTCCTAGACTTCCCCCCCCCCCAAAAAAAAAAACCCCTTTCTTGGTCAGTTTTTTTTTTTTACGTTTATTTATTTTTGAGAGACAGAGCATGAGCAGGGGAGGGGAAGAGAGAGAGGGAGACACAGAATCTGAAGCAGGCTCCAGGCTCCGAGCTGTCAGCACAGAGCCCAACGCAGGGCTCAAACCCACGAATGTCAAGATGGTGACTTTTGCCGAAGTCGGATCCTTACCCAACTGAGCCACCCAGGTGCCCCAGTTTTTTATTTTTAAGAATAGCTACTCACATGTTATGGAAGAGTTTTCTACAGAACACTGGGAAATCTTAGGAAGAAGGTTCAGACAGTTACTCGGGTATTATTTTATATAGTGTGAAGATGAAATTGTCACCCAAGATAATATTAGAGGACAGTGAACATTTTCAAGTGCCGCCTGTGTAGTCTGTCTCTGATCTCATAATGGTTTTGAATTATTACTTGAGTGTTAATGTTGTCTTTCTAAATACAGAAGTATCATTTAAATGGCCCATAAAAGAGCAAGGAGGGTGGACAGATATTTAGGCATATCACAAACCACAGAAATAAAACAGTACATATTGGTATAGGAACAGGCAGAAAATGAAGAGACCAGAAGTCTCTAAGACAGACTCCTGTATATTTGGGAATTAATGTATGATGAAGGTGGCACCACATATCAGTGGAGAAATTAACATTCTCTTGGTAAGTAGCATTAAGGAAAATGGCTTTCATTTGGGTTCTCACCTAAACTATGTACAAAAGGGGATTCCAGGGACAATGAAGATTTAGTATGAGAAGTAAAACTAAAGTGTTTTTTAGAAGAGAATATAAAGAATGAACTAGGACAGGAAAGGGTTTCTTTATGAAACCCCAAGAAACTATCGTTAAGAAGAAACAAATGAGTTTTCTTACATCAAACTAAACATTGCTGTTCATCAGAGGACAGCGTGGGCAGAGGTAACAGAACTGATGGCAGCACCGGGGGATTGGTTTCCCTCCATCCCTTGATCATCAGTCTCCAACCACATGGGCCTTTCTCTCTGCCCCTTTTATTTATTTTTTTTTAATTTTTTTCTACATTTATTTATTTTTGAGAAACAGAGTGAGACAAAACATGAGCAGGGGAGGGGCAGAGAGAGAAGGAGACACAGAATTTGAAGCAGGCCCCAGGCTCTGAGCTATCAGCATAGAGCCTGATGCGGGGCTCAAATCCCCGCATCAACTGTGAGATCATGACCTGAGCCGCAATTGGACGCTCAACCAACTGAGCCACCCAGGCGCCCCTTCTCTGCCCCTTTTATGTACCAACCTCCTTCCTGCCTCAGGGCTTGTATACTTGTCTATTGCTCTGTCTAAAAGTTCTCTCTCTTCTCAATTCACCTAACATCTACTTATCCCTGTGTTCTCAGCCAAAATGTCTCTCCCTTAGAAAGACCTTCCCTGATTGCTCTCATTTCACCTACAACTTTCTGTTCATTGCACTCATTGCAATGGCAAGGATATAATCATTTATGGGACTCTTAATTTCCTGTCCATGTCCCCTTCCAGGTGGTATGTACACTCCAGAAGAGCAGAGGCCACCTGCTCATACTTGGCACACTGTTTTATGCCTAGAACATATACCTTTAAAATGTTAGTGGAATGAGTTGATTAGGGGCAGTTGAAAGAGGACATATTCCATAGCTCAGGTTAGATGGATGCTGCAAGCCCAGGGAAGATTCAAGCATAATTTAACCTTTATGTCAGTAAGAATTTGGGGTAATTATTTGTGCCCCTGCTTCTCCCTGTCATCTAGAGACTCAACATCTCAAATCTCATTTGTATCACCTGCAGCTCGTTGCATTCCATAAGGTGGTACACAGATATTCGTTGATTATATATCTACACTGCTTCCTCCCACCGTGCTTGGTTTTCTGTGTGTGGACTATCACTTCAACCATGCTTAACGACTTGCCTTTTGAAAACTCTCTTTGACAGTTGGTGTCAACCTCCATTTAATTACTTCTTTTGTTGACAGCTCTCACTCTCTGTTGACTCTTAATTTGATCTGGGCATTCAGTTATTCAGCAAATATTTATTGAAAATCTAGTGGGTGCCAGGAATGTGCCAGGCACTAGAAAATCTGGCAGTCCCCTTCCACTGGTGACATGCTAACATGATACCTCAAAGGAGTCATTGAACAGAGCAGCTCAACTTAGTTAAATATTGAGAGAGACCTAAATGCACCCAAATTGGGGCACAGTGCAGAGAGTGGCTGAACAGGAACACTACAATGGAAAAACTGGACCAGTTCCCAGCTTATTTTGAGTAAGCGCTTCAGAGTGTAGCTTCATTATTCATGACTGGAAAACTTTTCAAGACAATAGAAATCTACCCAAGCATCATTATAAAAAGATATTCTAAAGTAAAATAAAAACTAACCATACTCTGCTATTTTTTTAAAAATACTTCTCATGCTTTGCAAAGGGTCGATTCAGAGACAACTAAAGCATCCTCTTGACATTAATAATAGATAATAGATAATAGAGGATTTTGAGGCTTACTAAAGATAAACTTACAAACTATCCTTTGGAAATGATTTTAATACAAATCTAAGTTGGTGTCAGCTTAAATTTTTCTAGTATTACTTAATGAACTTTGGTCACTGGAGCCAGTACATTGTGAAACCTATGGCAAAGAAATGGTTACTTGTGATTACAGTGTTTTCTGTAGGCTGAGCAGGGAAGGAATGATAATGGATAGAGAGCCATGTGTGAAGAACTATCTGTGAGACCTCTACACTATTGTTTATTTTAGTATTCCTTTTTTTTATGTTCTTTATTTATTTTGAGGCAGAGACAGCAAGCAGGGAGGGGCAGAAAGAGCAGGAGAGAGAGAATCCTAAGCAGGCTCTGTGCTGCCAGCACAACACCTGATGTGGAGCTCAATCCCACGGACTGTAAGACTGTGACCTGAGCCAAAATCAAGAGTTGGAACCTTAACCAACTGAGCCACCCAGATTCCCCTATTTTAGTATTCCTAATGACAAAATCCCATGGAAATATACTTAGGGGAGACTTTCCCATTAATGTTATCAACATCAAAGTGAAATCACACGTCCATAATGTAGTAAGCTTCCTGCCTCCTCAGAGATTGGCTGGCTTCCCAAGGTCTCTTCCCGAAGTTCTGGATCTTAGAATTTGGCAGCCTAATATAGCTTTCAAAAAAATTGCAACTTAAAAAAAATAGTTGTATATATGCAGAAAAGTTGCAAAGATAGTGCAGAGTGTTCTTATATACCTCACAGTATCCCTATTACTAACATCCAAAATTAATATGGTATATTTATCAAAATTAATGAACCAGTATTGATACCTTATTACTAACTACAGTGCATTCTTTATTTTGATTTCCTTGGTTTTTACCTACTGTCCTTTTTATGCCCAAGGGTCTTCTCCAAAGTACCGTATCACATTTAGTCTTCATTGTTTCTTCAAAAGGCTCTTCTTAGCTGTGATGGTTTCTTGGACTTTCCTTGGTTTTGATGACCTTACCAATTTTGCAGAGTCCTGGTTAAGTACTTTACAAAATGACTTTCAACTGAGACTCATATGGTGTTTTCCTCATTATTAGGTGGGTGTTACAGGTTTTGAAGAGAAAGGCCACAGAGGTAAAGCATCATTTTCTTCACCTCTATCAGAGGTGCAGCTATCAACGTGGCTTATCACTGTTGATGTTGACCTGGATCCCCCTGGCTGAGGCAGTGTTTGTCAAGTTTCTCCACTGGGAAGTTACCATTCTCCATTCCATCCTGTACTCGTTGAAAGAAAGTCACCTTTAAAGAGTAGGCAGTTAACATAGTTAACTGTGAAAATTGTTTGGAATTCTTATACATGAAAGACTTATTTATTCCATCACATTTATCTATTCAGTCACTTATTTTTATCAGTCTGGACTAATGGATGATGCAAAGTTAGATTGTTTATTTGATTTCTTTTATATTTCTTGATGTAGGCATTTATCACTATGAATGTTACACACTTATCACTCTGAATTTCCTACAATTATTCTTAAATTTAGTGAATATTTAGCCATAGAGGCTATGTGGAAAGGTGTGTTTGGGTTATAATTCAATACTTCATCCTATTATTTTGTTGAAATTCTTTCAGCTTTGGCCATTACACCCACTTTCAGTTGTCTCCTGTGTCCCTTTGACATGTTTCCATGATTAAGAAGTGTTTTTTCTGTTTGGTTTTTTATTTGTTTTTTTCAGCACTTCCTTTCTTTCTGTCACTACAGGATGCTCCAGGTTCTTTTTGTATGTTTCTTGCCTCAGTCCTAGAATCAGCTATTTTTCAAGGGGCCCTCCTCATGTAGGTTTTGTGTAGTTTTTGTTATAGTTAATGAAGTATTTTGGTAGCCATTATGTAAGGCACTTGATATGTTTTGTCTTTCTTAATCTTCATTTCAACACTATTATATGTAGCCTTTAACTTAATTTCATAAGCATAGAAACTGGGGCTCAAAGAATGTAATGACTTACCTAAGGCCCCACAGTTAGCAAAAAAAGGCAGAGCTTGTGATTCAAGCCCATATCTGTCTGACTCCAAAGCTCATACCCTGAACCCTCGTTCCACAAGAGCCAGACTCCCCTGTGAACTAAGTTAACACTGGATGCAATCTGTGCTATTGCAGACCACCCTTAAAATACAGAAGCCAGTGAACTGTGCTCTTGGAAGACTCCTCAGAACTCTAGCCACACTGGTCCCTTCCCTCTCTGAACTTTGCACTGAGTGGAAAGCCTTCCCTGAACATGGAAGGTGCTTATGTTCTGTGTTATGGTTTTCTCTGTTTATCTAAATTCCCAGATCAGATTGTTAGCTCCTCAGGGAGCAAGGAAAATATACTACCATGTAAGATTATCAAGAGAAGCAACTTCTAGAGGCCATATCATTTCAGAACTGATTGTGGTGATACAGCTGCCATCAAAGGCATGTATTAAAATCACTGCCTTTTATACCAGGAAAGGATAGATCTCCACTGAAGTGATATCACATCATTGTTATGATAATTTTGCATCAGTTCAGTCTTCTCCTGGGTGAGGAGCTTTCTCAAAGATAAAGGCCGTATCTTTCTCATTCTCCCGGGCATAGGACAGTGTATAGGTTGTAGGCACTCACACAGTGTATGTAAAATGTTTAATTTAAGAAAGCTTTTGAGTCCTGGACAGAGACTACCTGTTCTTGATTTATACACAATTTTAACCTGCTTTCCTTTTAATAAGGCAATAGTACTTATAGAATTTAATGGTTCTTAAGAAGGTGGTTCTAGAGGTAGACACACAACAGCAGTGAGAAATGGTAGGTCTCTGTTTCATTCAAAAACCCCACTGAAAAATACAGTAAATTGAGAACAAAAGTGAAAAGGGGTAAATGTACATGGTCACAGAGAAAGGGAGAGGAAACCATGGAGACAGAATGATGGAAAGAGGGTAGATGAGAGCTAAACATGCCTGTAGGATTGAAAGTCACTCTGTGAAGTGAGTGGGACAGGGCCCCTTATCCATGAGGTATTTTAAGTGCAGTGTCTTTACCCACAGAAGTCAAAATGCACCTGGACTGGTCAAAAATCTGCATAAAGACCATACACTTAGACTCTCCATCTATTCCCAGTTGACCCAGTTAGGTAATAAGTACCTCTTCCCAACCTCACAGAAGATAGGAAGATTGTTTTCTAGAAAGTTTGACCAGAGGACCTCTGGTCATATGAAGTCAGGAATAAGGCATGAAATCAGGTTTAACTGAAAGTCTGTCCCTGAACAGCAAAATGCCCAGACCTCTTCCCCTCTGACATTCAGAACTCCTGTATCAAAAGTTATACCCACCAGTTTCCTGGCAGGAGTTAGAGAACTATTCTTTGATGAAATTAGTCACGGGTACTGACTGCCCACTGGTACTGACATCTGGAAACTCTCCATTGAATTAGCCAAACCCCTACTACTGTACCCTATGGCAAGGTTCACCCATCTAGAAGCACACAGCTTCCAACCAGTTTTTTTTTATTCTCATGTAAGAGAGAATAGTGCATCAATCAAACAAGGAAGGGATGGCATAAAAAGGAAGGGTCAAAGAATAAGAAAATGCTCTTGAAAATGATGAGTATGATGATACAAGTGTTTTTAAAAAATCAACAGAAGAGATGCCTCTGGCTCAGTCAGTTGAGCATCTAACTTCAGCTCAGGTCACGATCTCACAATTCGGTTCATGTGTTCAAGCCTCATGTCAAGCTCTGTGCTAACATCTGGGAGCCTGGAGCCTGCTTTGGATTCTGTGTCTCCCTCTCTTTCTGCCCCTTCCCTGCTCGGTTTCTGTCTCTTTGTCTCTCTCTCAAAAAAATAAACTTTAAAAACGTGAAATAAATGAATAAAATAAATAAAAATCAATAGAAAAATTGGATCTTAAAGTTGAGGATATTCTCCTCCCCCCCCCCCCGCAAAAAGAAAGAAAGAAAGAAAGAAAGAAAGAAAGAAAGAAAGAAAGAAAGAAAGAAAAGGGATTAAACAGAAGGAGGAAAAAAGAAAACTTAGAAAAAGAAGCATTTTTTAAATGATGCATTTATTGTCTCCAGGAAAAGAAAAAAAAATGTGCAAGACAGCAAAGGACATGTAGTTAAAGAATACTACTTGGCTCAGCTGTGGACAGTACACACGTAATCATAATGTAGCTTCTGAATATTGATTTTACCAGAGTTGTATGAAAGAGTCCATATGATTGCAGAAATCCAATGGATAATGTCTAAAGGTTGATAAATCAAGAGATATGGTGGAAGCCTATTTCAGGCCATGGGAAGAGACATACATGAAGGAGCATTCTGGCAAATTGAAAGCTCTGGGGGTGGTAGGGGGTATAAGCCATTGCTCTTTGATTATAAGCTTTATAATATTTGACATTTCATATTCATTTTGGTAAAGAATAAATAATACATTTAAAAAAATAAGATACACTCATTCAAAAATGGAGCCATTTGGCATTCAAACGTGCATCTTGCAGCCCCCTGAGGACATCAGAGAACAAATAATGTTCGCTTCAGTGGCCTTGGATGGTCAAGAAAAGGTTTGATTTTGCTCTGCATGTTCTGCTTTAGAGAGACAGAGGTGATCCGTCTCCATCAAAATGCTGTGGGCATAGTTATATGGGGGAGAGTACTGATGTAGACTGTCCTCTCCCTATATGGGAAAAAGGGTTGTTCACCTCCCTTCCTCATCTCCCAGTCAGTCTCATCCCGTGTCCATAAGAATGAAGGGCTGACTGGCCTCAGACTGACTTGACCTGGTCCAGAGCTCTTATCTTCATCAGAAGCCATGGATCTGCCACACTCTTTTCTGCCAAGCAGAAGGGACCCGCAGGCAGTTTCCTGCAAGCCCCTTATCCTCAGATGGTTGCATTGAAGTCAGTTAGTGAAAGTCACCAGTCCCCAGAGCAGATTCCTCTGTGGCAGAAATTAACCTCCCCAGGCCCAGAGGCTGCAGTGGTGAGTGGGAAGGACACAGGAGAGCATTTCCTTTACTTGTTCTAATACTATAGAGACCCCAGTGTTTTGCAGTGGCTGGTATTTTCCTGGTTGGGTGTCAGTATGCAGGGACAGCCAAATAAAAGTCACACTGACCAGTTGCCACAAGAGTTGCTTCAGAGTTTGTTAGCTGGTTTGTGCATTTTACTTGGTAATCTTTTTGTTATCAGGTATATGGAAGGGGGGATTATAGCATCACGTCCCAGGCTAGAATGAGGCTTTTTGTTTAAACCATGACATACCAAAGACTGTGTTTCCCAGGATTTTAGCGTATTAGAACAATTAATGCTAAATGATAATATTTTGACATGGCGTTATAAAGGAATGGGTGGCTCTTGTATCTCTGGTTATAAACCTTGAGCAGAGCTGTTGGGAGATTTTTTTTTTTTTCTGCAGTGGAATTGTTTGAATAACATTCAGGGCAAGCAAGTAGCATTTGAGAAATTGGGATTTGGAAGATAATAGTGAGCCAGCCACATATAGGGAGATCCTTTGACATGTGGAAACAGAAGTTGCTGGAAATGGAAGAAGCCCCTGACTCAGTGCACAGATGGATTGTGAAGATTGGTAATGCAAAGGACAGTCTTCCTCATTTCTCTCCATCTTACCCTCCCCACTTACCACCCCCCCCACCTCCTTCCTTCCTTTCTTCCCTCTCCTTCCTTCCTTTCTTCCCCTACTGCTCGTGCCTCATTCCCTCCCTCTCCCCTCCCCCAATTACTGCAACAACTTTGGAAGTCTTACTGTGTGCCTGGCACTGGACCGCATGTGTTTTAATAATTACATATAGAATTTAATAATTTCAGTAATATGTGAGTTTTAATACTTCAATAATATTTGCACCATTATACATATCAAAAAAAAAAAAAAAAACAACAACAACAAACTGAGGCTTAGAACGATTAAGTAACTTGCCTAGAGTAGCCTAACTAGCTAGTGGTAGAGCAGGGATAGTAAATTAGGCAGGCTGACTTCAGGGCTTCTACTGCATGTGCAGCGCATCGTGAGCACACAGGTCTGTTAGCCATGAGCTTGCTGATCATACCCATGTTGGTGGTGGGGAATGCACAGAATGAACCACAGAGCAGTGAAGTGATTCGCTCAAGGTCACACACTGGTCAGTGGCAACAGAGTCTATCCTGTTCTCTCACTCCAGGTAGCTCCTCTCTTCAGTGCCAGCTTGCTGAATATAAGAAGAATTAGTACATTAACTTCTAAAAACATAGAACTTCCTGTCTGGGTTCCAGGTTCTGAATCCTTACATTACTTGAGTTGATTTTAAGTTTTAAGTAGAACTCTTAAGTACTGCCAAAAGCAATGCCAAAGAATCTCTTTGAGGCTAATATTTGTTATGTAATGGACAGAAGATGGAAGCCTATGACAATATTGAATTTCTTCTTCTCTTACCTAATCAAAAAACAAAACAAAGCAAAAAGTTTACCATTAGGCAGAATTTTAATCTTAAGTCATTATGGGGGATTCCAGTGAATCAGTGGTTGCCCTGATGAAACAGAAGGGAAACCATTCTGGGGCCCCTGGGTGGCTCAGTCAGTTAAGTGTCAGACTTTGGCTCAGGTCATGATCTCATGGTTCTTGAGTTTGACCCTACATTGGGCTCTGTGCTGACAGCTTGGAGCCTGGAACCTGCTTCAGATTCTGTGTCTCCCTCGCTCTCTGCCCCTCCCCCATTCACTCTCCGTCTCTCTCTCAAATAAACATTGAAAAACTTTTTAAAAATAAGGTAAACCGTTCTTTCCTCAGGGCCTGGGTGGGATATGGGTATTGATTATCCATTTTAGAAGTTCACCTTGGGCAAGAGCTCCTGTCCTAGTGTGGGGGAGAGAGATGATGACTTCTTCATCAGGGCAACCACTGATTCACTGGAATCCCCCACAAAGGATTGGGTGATGGAGACCATGACTTCAGATCTTCAGTCTATGGAAAGAATGCCTTCATGGAGGCTGCCTGTCAGCACTGGCCGGCCACTCTGCCACATGCATGTGCTAGGCTGGGCTCATGAATCTTCTCCTATACCCCACCTGCTTTAGAAGGAAAAAGACATCAACCATCCTACAACCTTTCTACTTCCTTGACCTCGTTTTTTTTCATTTCACCTTGGTGAAGCCTATCTATAGTCTTTTCAAGGCTCAGCTTAAGCTTTAACAAATATCTTTGCTTCCCACTCAACAGCCTCAAACTATGAATACTCTTACCATTCAGGAAAGTTCCCCACAGGCTTTGTGCGCAGCTCCTTAATTATCTGTATTGTTCTCTACCTGGTATTATTTGTGTGCCCATCGTATTGTTCCCATTAGAATCTAAGGCTTTAAAGAGGAGTCTTGCTTATCTTTGCTTTCCGCACAGCTCTGGGGACAATGTTTTTCTGGGTTTGGGACTTCATGCATGGTGGTGTTATAGAGTTTTCAGGCAGATAAGTGCCATGTGGTAACAAAGGTTTAGAACAATGAGAATGACTACACACATCCTTTTTCTAACAACAACTATCTGGATACTGACATGTTCTGGCAGCAAACATATTTCAGTTTATGGCTTTAGTTTACTCCAGGAAAGAGAGAACATCTAAGCCAGAGGTCGACAAACTGTGGCCACATCTGGCCCTCTGCCTGTTCGCTTATGGCCAGTGAAATAAGAATATTTTTTATATCTTTAAATGATCAGGGGAGAAAAGGAAAAACAATATTTTATGACACAGTGAGATCATGTTAAATTTAAAATTATTTGGAATTCAAATGTCACTGTCCGTGAATAAAGTGTTACTGGAATTCGGCCATACCCATTTGTCTGTGTACTGTCTATGGCTGTTTTGCACCAAAACAGCAGTTACCAGTTGAGTAGTTACCACAGAGACTGTACATCCCACAAAACCTAAAATATTACCATCAGACCCTTTGTAGAAAAAGTGTGCCAGCCCCTATTTTGAGTCATTTTCAGAAATACCCTCCACAGTGTGGAAATGGATTGGGGTGCCCTTTTTGACAAAGGAAAACTGGATGAAGGCACAAAATATCTGAAGGAGGAGAAATTTGGGAACAAGAAAGGGGAGGCAGAGGCCTACTCAGAGAAGCCACATCTCCTAGGTCTGGTTTACATATATGGCAAATATCTCCACAAAGAAACTATTTCAGTCTGAATTGTACCTGGCTTCTCTCAGCAGGTGGATGTGCCAGAGGGCTGACCTCAGGTATTTTATACAAGTTTTCTGCACTCCATTAAGTATTTTTCATGGTTCTTTTGAAGAAATTATAAATGAGAAAGGATGAAATTAGGAGATTACTGATCATTCCTGATCATTCTGTATACCAAGGGTAACTAACACCTGTCGTAAGATCTAAAGGACTCTTTATCGCTGGGTTATCTCTGAGTCGAGTGTGTGTGTGTGTTAGGGAAATCTATTTTAAGTATGTGTTGGTCTCTGTGGGTCTCTTTGGAAGAAATCCATTTTGGATGAATTCCAATTAATTATGTATGTGGGGATCATTAAACACTTGGAGTATTCAAATAAATACACATCAGTTAGAACTTAGTGAAAGCCAGTTCAGGTCCTTGGAGAGTTGTGGTTACAGTTTTTCATTTAGAAATCTGCCATTTTCATGTGTTTTTCTTATTTTCTTATTACAGGGTAATGCCCTGTACTTCAAATCAGCCAGAAATGTTACAGTGAACATTCTCAATGACCAGACTAAAGTGCTAACTCAGCTGATAACAGGTAAGACAATAAAGAACGTAGCAGTACCTGGTCCACGCAAAGCACTCAGAAAACATTAGAACCAAAGATTGAATGAAATATCACATAAACTAAAGAAAGAAATGTCTGCTAAGACATTTTAGAGTGGAGAAAGAGAAGGTAGCATGTGTTGCATGATTCCACTGGAGGGTAGAGTCTCATCATATGCACACATTTAACTTATGCAAATCCAACAATACTTGTTTAGAGGGGCAATAAACTATTTTTTCACATAACATGGCCCCTAAACATAAGCCAGCTGCTTCATCTGGTGCTCAACAACAGAAAAGCTCTCTGTTCCAATGCTGGAGGAAAAGCTGGCTGTGTTGGATTAATTGAGAGCACAGTATACAAAAAAACCATGCGCACGTACTTTATGAGGTATAAAGGGGATTTTTAAAGTTAATTTGAATCCATGCCATGTTTGTGATAGGTGCTGACTTTGAGCCTGACCCAACTGCAAAATGCCGATGTACTGCCATTGATTATGGTTGCGAGGTTCCTTTCAATATAGCAGATCTGCTCCTAACAGTTGTGGAAAGCACCCACTGGGCTTTAAGCTGCATATTCCTAAAATTTAAACAAGGATTGGTTATTCACTATAATGATTATAATGATAAACATGGGCCTTATGGTCACAGTAATGTGTTGAATGGCACGACCAACGCCCCCAGTGTAGATTACGGGCTGCAGTAAACAGGAGCCATTATGCACCCTGCCAGTGGAAGGGAAAAAGGGGTATGTATCTGAATGGCACTGTTACACTTCCAGAGAGAAAATGCCATTTGTTTGGCTTTGGGGCTGAGAGAGAAGTATACAGATGGACATTTTGAGAAGCCAGTTGCCCAAATGCCCTGAAACATAAACTGTGACTAAAACATCTGGAGCCCCACTAATAAACATGCCACAAGAAAACAGGTGCTTTGTGCCCAGAGTCTTGCTGGGGAGAGAGTCTCTGTTCCCCACAGGAGCACCGCATCTGATGTCTGGAGATTCACAGCCAGTGGGTGTATTAGACCATCTACCAAGGCTGGAAGGGATTGCCGCACGGCAAAGCCCATAATCCATAAACATGTTGTTCCAGTGTGTGACTGGATTGTCGGCCTTGCTTATATAACATCTGGCCTGTAGTCACAATGCTAAATAATTAAATAAACAGCTTCAGTAAGCAATGATTTAAGCAGCATGTGTGAAAATTGCCTCCAGGAGGGAAATAAATCCAAACTCCCCGTTCCTGATTCCTCTGTTCAAAAGGAACCTACTTAGCCTGTTGATCATTTGCCATTTATTTGCCATGGGAGATTTGGTTTACTTGAGAGATTTTGTTTTGATAAAGCTGGAAGTGCCCAAATGACTATTCTTCAGTCAGTGTCTCTTCCCCTCCCTCTCCCTCCTAACCTTCTCCTTTCCCTGCTTTCCCCCTAATTCCTCTACTTTCCTCCCCATCCTCTCCCCCTCCTTGTCTCCTCTCCTCCACCCTTGTTTTCCATCGTCCTCACCCTTCTCCCTTCCCTCCCCTACCCTCTTCTCTTATTTCTCTCAGCCTCTGTCTTTCCCTCTCCTTCTTCCTCCCCCATCTCTCCATTCTCTCTCTCCTTTTTCTCTCCCGTTTGCTCCTCTCTCCCTCCTTCCTTGTCTTCTGTCTTCCCATCTCCCCTGCCCAAATTAGACCCTCCTGGAAGCTGAGATACCTACCCAGAGCTCTCAGGGTGAGGCATGACATAGCTCATGTTATAATGAGATGGGCAAAAAGCCACTCTAACACCAGCTGGCAGGAGCCTTCCAAGATGATCTCTAGAGAAGATGATAGATGTATTTAAATATAATTCTGAGTACGTATACATATGCACACTCACCCCTAAAGTTTTCCTTCAGGCTTCTCCTTTTACATTTAAGCACATGGTAGAAAGCACAGAGCAGTTCCAGGAGACAGGATCTTCTAAAACCTCTTATACTTGCTGTTATATTTACCCGAGAACAAATGACTGCTCTCATCCCAGTAGCCAGGTTCACCAAAACAATCCTGAGGATCAAGAATTCTCCTGCTTACCTCACGAAGGTCTCAAAAGCCCAGAAGAAATTCCAATGTTAGAAATTCAGGTAAATTTTTCACATGATAGAGTGCTTTAAGTGATAGTTAAGTTCTCAGGCAAGGCCGTAAAAGCACATCTGGCCAACTCTGTTGCCGATTTAGTGTCCTCTCAGTAGTGGCCTGAACAGAAAGCCCTCTGGCCTGCAAGGAAGAAAGCTGTAGGCAAGTCTTCCGCAGAGTGGGCAACAGTCTCAGTGTCAAGGGAGCTGAGAAAGGAGATTAGGCGAGATGGCCCCTTTCCAGCTCCCAAATCCGTAGCATTGGCATGACTGGGAAACTCCTGGTATGTCCCGATGGTTTCCAGTTCTTCCCGTGTAGGAGATTCATTAAGGAAGTAGTTGACACATATTACCCGGAACCGAGGGAGATTAATTGGAGTAGTTTCGGGCTTCAAATAATGATTTTTTTCCATCCTAGAGAGGAAGAGTGGGTTCCCTGACGGACCTCCTGAGCAGTCTCCAGACCTATTTCCTATTTTCATTTCCTCCAGGACCCTTGTTTTTTGGGGGGGAGGTTTGTTTTGTTTTGTTTTGTTTTTAAAGATTTTAGCCACATCCAGGACATTTGGCAGCCCCAGGTAAAATCAACAAAAGAACAAGCCATCTGCACCATTGAGCCAGCAGTTGCTCTGTGGGGTTTTGGCTAGAACTTCCAACTACAGAGCTTTATATGTGCAAATGGTTCTGGCCCTTGATAAATTCCTTTGTGTTCTGAGAAGCTCTGAAAAACAAGATAACTTAATTGTGTTTTGAGTTATCTGATTGTTTCGGTGTTTTTAGGACATTCTCTTGAACGTTTCAAGAACCAGTCATAAGTTCAGAGCAAACTTGCTTTAAACAGGCAGGTGTTCTCAACTCCTCCAGGGCCATATCTCATGAAACTGCCCAGATCCACGGAGGCAAAGGCCAAGCAGTTTTGTCTCCCAGTCATACCCCCATTTTGCCATTGACTAGATCCAGAGTGTCAAACTGTGCTCACCCCATGCCTATCCCAAGGTCATTCATTCATTCATTCATTAACACTTCTTCACCTCCTGGCACCCAGTCTCCCCCCTCTGGTATGACCAGAGAGTCTTCAGTATGACCAAGTAGATACCTGCATCTTCGCCCTCCAAGAATCACCTAATCAAAAGCCCTCACTGTCCATCCCTGTTCTTTCAGGATTGTTTTCTGGTCCTTGTCTGTAGCTTTCGACGCCCCCTCTCCCTATCCTCCAAAAGGTCCCCTCCTCACTGCTCCTCCTGTGTTGACTCCAGCTGTCTTCTCCTCTCTAGACAAACACACATCCCTTTTCTTCTATGGAACAATTCTGAGAGCTCAATTCCAGACCCAGATCTTCCATTAGCTGACCTCATGACCTTGAGAGAGTCCTTAGCTTGCTGCCACTTGTTTTCACCTATGCATGAAGGCCATTGGAGAAGATAATGCCTCGGTCCCATGCCATTTAGAAAGTCTCTGCTGTGTCTGCTGTTTCCATTTCCTATTCATTCAGGAGCCTTTCCAATGCCCTTCTTTTTGTCAGAGGGCTGGTGTGGATGTACTAGTGGGAGATCACACTTCCAAATTGGCAGGATTATGTGAATGAGGCAAGTGCACTAAGAGGTGATTGTCATTAATTATTTTCAATGTGTTGGGACCACTGTATTAGAAACTTGGTGACAGGTCATGATCACAATGACGATAGTCATGATTTCGCAGCACTTTCCCACCTACAGAGTGCTTTTTATAAATATTGTATAATTTGATCCTTTTGATCTTTCTATAAGGTAATAGAAGAGATGGTGATAGTACAATTCTACAGATGCAGAAAAATGAGGTTCAGAAAGATCAGAGGATTTTCCCCAAGTCACATGACCAGAAAATGAGAGAGTTGGAACATAATTCTTGTCTTCTGATTCTTAGTCTGATAGTCTTGTCGTTGAGGAAAACACCCCTAGACGTCCAGGAGTAGTCCTGGCAATATAAGCCAGGCTTCTGTGTTCTCCTGTTTGAACATAATCCATTTCGCAGAACATCAGCACCAGACAAGGCAACGTGGCGGTCATAAAGGATCAAGACAAAACAGAAAACAAAGACAACTCTAATCATGTCTGAAAACAGATAAAAATGGAAACACCTATCCAAACCAGCAAAATGACTGAACTTCTTCAATCCTGGTTAATATCAGTGACTTCTGTTTTTTATCCATTCCAGGTTTAGCATTGCTCTGATCTTCCCCACCTCTAGATAAGATGTATTAACATGCCAATTGTAAAATTACACCCACTTCCTGTCAGCACCTTATCCAAAGCAAAGCCTTGCTTCCTTAAATTCAGCCCCAAAATAACTTAACATAAAACCAAATACTATAGTAAGGTCTTTCTTACTGAGATGCCCTGAGTGGTTGCCCCTGGTGTGTGTTCTCTATCACAACAATGAATAATAAACTCAACTTGTTCACCTACATGTTTGTTCTCTTTGGTCTATACCTGGAAGGCATTGAGGGCCCTTTCATTACTGCTTTTTATAATTAAATGACACTGTCTTGAAAATAACTTGAAACAGAAATGCTCTATCAGAATCTCCTGATCAGCTTTGGGAAAATATAAGATTTCTAGACTCTTTCCTCCATTTTTTTTTCTTTATGAATTTTTGGACCAAAAGATAAATTCTTTTTGATCTGAGTGAGGTTCTGTGAAGATGATTATACCTCCCAGGTTATTCTGATTAAATTCTGCAGACCAGCTTTTGAGAGCCACCTGAACTTGAGATATTCAGTTAGCTCTAGTTCAGATAAACTACAATGCCTTCTGTTTGTTTTTTTGTTTGTTTAAGGAATTCTAACACATTAGTTTGTTTTATTTTTTCCATGGTACCCAAAACTCTGAAGTTTTCTGATTTACTAATAAATGTCTAAACTTCTATTTGGGTCCATCAGAAGATGCCACTACAATAGCTTCCCTTCAAAGATAGCATTTGTTGCCATATGATAAATCCTCTAAAATTTATTTTTTATTGAGTGAAATTCTAGCATAAAAGATTCAATAACTTTCTGGTAATTAATTGCAATACATTTTCTGGCCTTTTCTGCCAGGAAATTATCTATATACACTGAGGAAATAGACTTGTCTGGTATCAAATACAGCCAATGGTTTAAGGGTACTGGCCGAGACAGACTTCAATTGAATTTAAAGGCACCCTTTCCAAGAGTTAGAGCTGGCCATAGATATTCCGATTACTTCAAGAGGTGGTGAACTTTCTATGCCTTGATACTTTCAAGCCAAAATCTACAAGTATTTGATAGTAATTTGGTAGTTAGCTAAGGGAAACCTCATTCAAGCATTAGTTTGAAGAAGGGACACGATGGTCTTTAAAATCAGCCTGAGAGCACATGATTAAAAGTAATTGACAAGACATGGCCAGAGTCACAAGACTAATTTTCATGATTGGCTCGTGAAAAACAATCCACTTATATTAAAGTCCCACACAACCTCATCAGATGCATGTGTCCTGTGAAAAACTCTTTGTAATTGAATGCAATGAGACTAATGTCTCTCTCTCTCTCTCCCTCTCCTTCTCCCTCTATCTCTCCCCCCCCCATTCTAGGTCCAAAAGCCGTAGAAGCTTATGGCAAAAAGTTTGAAGTAAAGACAGTTTCTGGAAAATTGCTCTTTTCTGCAGATAACGATGAAGTGGTAGTAGGAGCTGAGAGATTAAGAGTTTTAGGTAAGGAAACTTTGATCATATAACTGATATGATACCAATGTATACATTTTAGAAGAAAACGGAAATGTTGCCTTGAAGAGAGATTTAGATCAATTACCTGGATTCTCTTAAAGTAAGGTAGATGAACTCCCCCACCCCCTAAACTCAGAATTTGGTACCCCAGTGAAAAGTTCTCAAGTCAGGAGGTTTTGTGGCATGACTACCAACACTGAGCTTCATTTGGGGAAACATGTTCATGCCAACAAATATGCATGAACACATACTGTCCTTACAGGCAGTTTTGGTAGAAGCAGTCAAGACCTACATACATGATACGGAGATTCCTAAACTGGGTTATAAATTAAGAATTGCCTAGGGAACTTCTGAAAAGTCACATGGATCCAACTGTGACATGCTGAATTAGAAGTTCTGGTGGAAAGACCCAAGAATTAATTGGTGAAAACATTTGCAGGAATATCTATGGTGTCACTGTTGCAATCACTGGATTGGAGCACACAACAAATTAGTCTTCTGTAGTTACAGCGAAATGGTCTAATATGGTGGTTTCAGAGTCCTGGTGCTGGAGCTAATCCGTCTTGTGTCCCTGCTCTGTCACCAATTAGCTGTGTGACTTTGGGCAAGGTATTGACCTCACTGAGCCAGTTTTCTGTACTGCTCAGTGGGACTATGAACACCTACCATCTCAAGTTGTCCCTAGGATTAAATGACTTCATGTTTTATTAATCAGGTATTTTGAATTCAGCATGCTTGACTTTAAAGCACTATACCTTGCTACCTCCTCAAATTTGTCCCAATTTCAGATAAGTAGACAAACACTTACCAACAGTAAAGAAAATGGTCTAAGATCAAGCTACCAGTTGAAATCCTTGCCCAAGGACTCCAGACTCAGCATACCTAAATGCCTATAAATATGTTCTAAGAACTTGGCCAACCTTTAGTATTAATGTTTTTCTCTGTTACTTGTAGAAATAGCACTTCCCACATGAATTCTACGTTTTGGGGGGTGGTGGAGGAAACAAACACAAAAATTTCTGGCTCTCCTTTTGTTAAAGAATACTTAGCTATACCAGCTATAAAATAATTGCCCAGGGGAAAAGTTATGGTATCTCCTGCTAAGATAATTATGTACAAATGGAGTTTGGTACCTCCCGTTAGTTCTTCGGCCCTTTGTGAGTCACCTCACTTCTTTAAAATCTGAATCTTCAAAGATTCAGAATAATTTTTAGATGTCCAAATACTTTGGCTTTACCTCCCTGTGCAAAACTCTGTGCTGGTATCATTTAAGAACTTTCCCCTTCCCCACCCTACAGTTAAGTAGGACTAGAAGATTATTGTAATTTTTGGTCATTTGAAAGCAGATGGATATTTTGTTGTTGTTGCTGCTGTCATTGATTATGCTTTTGATATTTTACTTAGAGAACAATTTAGGACAAGATCTATCTCTCTCCATCATCAGGAACATTTGCTTTTTCATGTTAAAATGTAGAAAGGAAGCATCATGATAAATACCACTGTTGCTATCAATGCTAAAAAGATTAGGAAATGACCACCCTACAAATCTCGCATCAACCTACTCAGTGAAATGAGCTTAGTGTGTTGCAGAAATGAGCTTCCTGTCAGCTGGGATTCAGCCATATGGTGTGGAACGAGAAGTTTAGGCAATTTCATTTTCTGCTTAATGAGAAGTTTGTCTTTTTGAGTCATCAGACTGAGCAAGTTCTCAGGAGCTTTGAATCTGGATGCATATTTCATGGTGGAGTCTAATGTAGCTGGATTTGAATCCTTGTTCAAACATTTAGGATTAGAGTGACCCTACCCAAATCTGTTTTTTCTCTCTAACATTTAGTTTCCACATATACAAAACAAAGAGAGTGGAGTGGTTCCGTTTGTTAAGCATCCGACTTTGGCTCAGGTCATGATCTCACAGTTCCTGAGTTCAAGCCCCACGGCAGGCTCTGTGCTGACAGCTCAGAGCCTGGAGCCTGCTTCAGATTCTGTCTCTGTCTTTTTCTGCCCCTTCCCAACTCATACTCTGTCTCTTTCTCTCTAAAAAATAAATAAACACTTAAAAATAAATTTAAAACAGGGTGGAACAAAATAAAGAATGGAAGGATAAATGAATATAATAAGAAACATACATAAATAAATCAGTTATTTCTACTGATAGTTGAGTAGGAATAGCAGTAGAAAATAATAAGGAATAAGCCTAAGAAGATCATGCCTCCTAAATATAAAAATTTTGTTGTTTAAATTCTTCTCTGGATAATCACACCCACCTATTCAGTTTTTAGGACAATGACTTCCTCAAGCACACTCAAAGGACCCTGAATAGTTTGACAAAGGGATTAGAAGCCATGCCTCATACAGAATAATTATCCAGGAAGAGATACGGGGGCAGGGAGAAGGGTATCATTGTAGACAGATTGTAATTGCTGATGCACATCTTTACTGAGGAAAAGAGAGAAGGCAAGAACCACTTAGATGAGTGGCTGAGAGCATAGGTTTTGTAGTTGACACTGGCCAATAATCCTGGTTTCTATCATTCATCAGCCAAGGCCTTATAATGTCACTTCACCTTTCTAGGCATCCTTCTACTCTGTGCCATAGCATGATAATGCTTGACTGTCACAGTAGTTGGGAGAACTGGATGGTAAAGTGTATGTAGAGTGAATAGCACAGTGGTGGCACATGGTAAGCCATCCGTACATGCTAACCATCATGTTGGTGATGGTTTCAGTTGGTCCACTTGGATTTCAGGGGACCCATCACATTCTAAAATTTTACACAGCCCTCTCTGTCCATGAAAGAAAGTACTCAGAGAAATTGGCAGAGAACTTGCAGAAGTATCCATATATCAGTTAAGTTTCGACTAGCCGATTTCCTGGACATAGGAAGGGCCAGAATAGAAAGAGCCTTCAAGAGCTAAGAAGTACTCCACTGCCTACTTCACCCACGTGCACATGAAACTAATCTTGCTGGCATGTGTGTTCTCAGGTTGGACTTAAAAGAGGTTGAAGGCCTGGACTGGATTCCCAGATTTGTAGAGTCTTTTACTCTACTCATGAAGACAGTGGTTCTGAAAGTGTGGGTCCCTGAATGGAGAGCATCAGCTATAGTGTACTTGTTAGGCTTGCAAATTCTCAAGCCCCACCCATACCTACTGAACCAGAAACTCAGGATTGGGGGCCAGCAAAGCTTCCAGGTGGCTCTAATGCATGCCAAAGTTTGAGAACCATGACCTAAGACACTCAACTTTGCCACAACTTTGCTGGTAACTTTCAGTTGAGTGTAGGCTCAGCTTTTATCACTTTGCTCCAGAAAAGTCACAGTATGGATATAGCTAACACATGTTAAGGGTTTACTCTGTGCAAAATACCAAACAAATCACCGTGAATAAACACATTTGCTTCTCACAACAACCTTCAAAGAGTCAAGAAGGGCACTGGCTTATCACCTTGATGTACAGACGAGCAAACTGAGGCACAGAGTAATGTAAAACTTGCCCAAATTTCCACAGAGAGAAACTGAGGGAGTCAGGATATGAATCCAGGCAGTCTTCCCACTACACATGTGACTTCTATCACAACAGTCTGTACCTTCCCTGAGCTCCATAGCATACTAGTACTACAAGGAGGAGAAAAGAAAACCAGGCAACTCTTTTTCAACAATTCCTCCCTTTTTGGATTCTGGATACTCTGCTGTTCCCACTATTCTCCCAGGTCTCTGACTTTTCTCTTGACTTTTTCTCTGCTTCCCTCACTAACCCTTCTTTCATCTTGTATAAGTAGCCTGGACTCACACTTGGCATCAGGTGTAGACTCTCTCCAGGTCCAGTCCTTGTTTTCCTCTTTTTTTGCATTTCTGTGGGAAATCCCACACTTCTATATGGCTTCAACACTTGCTTCTTTTCAGATGACCTTCTCAATCAGTATTCACTTTGAACTGCCTTCTCAATTCTAAAATTTTTTTTTTTTTCTCAACGTTTATTTTATTTTTGGGACAGAGAGAGACAGAGCATGAACGGGGGAGGGGCAGAGAGAGAGGGAAACACAGAATCGGAAACAGGCTCCAGGCTCTGAGCCATCAGCCCAGAGCCTGACGCGGGGCTCGAACTCCCGGACCGCGAGATCGTGACCTGGCTGAAGTCGGACGCTTAACCGACTGCGCCACCCATGCGCCCCGCCTTCTCAATTCTAAATCTAAGTTCTCAGCAGTTAGCCTGCATTTTTCTGCATAAAAGTCTTTCTAGAAGTTTCACTTCTGTAGCTGAACTTAGGTGTCTTCCAGCAACCTCCCTGCCTCTCCAGAACCCACTTCCCTAATTCCACTGATGGAGCTGTTGTTCTCCTAGACTAGGAGTCTAGTTCCCTGGTTTTCTAGTCTCTTTGCTTTCATGAAGGTATCCAGCCCTATGTCTCTTCATATGGTCATGGTATCTTTGTCACCCTTGGGTTTTCCATACTGCACAGTTATCTCTTTAGGCTTGATGTGAGAGAATTCAGGTTTGTAGTCAAATGCATCTGCTTAATTACCAAAAAGGTGTAAGTTAGTGTGCACAATAAGGTATGGTATTGTTCAGCTTTAATTAAAGAATAAAGTTATTAAATATTGGACAGGAATGGCCTTTAAAAAGCACCAAGAAAATAGGCAGCATAAAAGCCAGTGCATCTAAGAGGCATCTTCATGGAGACACCAGGGAAAAATAATTTTGATTTTCATTAATGACCAATTTCATTGAACAATGAATTGGACATTCTAGCATTTATAAACAAAGCATAATTATAAAGTGTTATTCTAATTGTTAATTAGGTCTGTACTCTAGATTAGTTTTTTTAAATATGTCCTCTAGATGCTACTTGATGCTAATTATCTGAGTTACATTATTATCAATTGAAAAACATTTTTAATTAATTCTAAATCCATTTAAATTAGCAGAAGATTTATAGAAATTTAAATGTGGTCTGATGCTATTTTTTTTTCCTTAGGAAGACATCAGATGATACATTTAGCCTTTTGAATTAGTTTTTGATGAAACTTTCTACTGCATCCTGGCAATGGATAATTATGATGAAAGGAGTGCAGTATTCTTAGTGGTGGTCTTTCATGAAATAGATGTGTGTGTGTGTATGTGTGTGAGTGTGTGTGTGTGTGTGTGTGTCTGTGTGTCTGTGTATCATATATCCACTTCTATACCTAAAGCTCTAAATTGTGACTTCTGGCTTCATGGAGATACAGAGATGTGTGTACTTGTCCCTGTCCCTGCTCTCTCAGGGAGCTCTGTCTCTTCAGGAAGATGAGACACACATCCCAAAAACAAGCTGCTTACAAGGGTAGAAACAGAGTGACTAGAATTCCAGAACCCAGCTAGAGTACAGTGGGGTGGTGTGCTAAAGAGAGTTTAGAAAGCTTCATAAATGGGGAAGCATTTGAACTAGGTCTTGAGTACACGTTGGCAAATCAAAACATAGACGGGGAGAGCTTGCTTGGTGAATGGAACAGCATGTGTTTTTCAATAAGGATTCACTTGGTTGGGAGGTGGGGAGATTGATTGCCTTGTGATGGAAAAGTCCATTGGTAGTTGGCTTGAGGCTAGATTCAGTGGCTCAAATAATGTAACTGAAATTCAGTCACTCTCTTTCTCTTAACACCTCTCAGCTCTGTTACAGAATCATGGCTTTTGTCTTCAAAAGCAGAAATAGTGCTTACCTTCTGAATATAAATCCAACAAAGGCCTAAGCTTTTCCTCTAACTAGATTGGTGTGGGCCATATGCCCATCCCTGACTAGTCATTATGACCTCAGTGATGGAATTTGCTGGTGAGCAAGGCGTGATTCATATCTCCACTGCCACCGCTGAGGTTGGAAATGACCAAGAATGAGCTACAGGGGACAGTTGTCCAAAGGGAAACTGGGGTGTTGTGTCCAGAAGAGAATGGATGCTGGGCAAGAAACAACAAATATTCGTTATTGTAATCAAAGGTATGACCATGGAAAATTCTGAAAACTGCGCCTGAGACCATGGAACCCAGGAATTGTGAAGATCACCAGAAGATGCTTTACAAATTCTCATCCTCTTGCTTACTCAGCTCCACATTCACTGGATTTTCGTCACCTCACTCCTCACTTCATCACCAAGCATGCTCTCGTCACCCAGCATTTGTGTCTACTCTTCCCTCCACATAGAATGCTCTTTGCCAGTCTACATATAAAGGTTCTCTCCTTTTATGGCTTAAATGCCACTTCATCTCAAAGGTCTTCCTTGGCCACCTTATAAAAATAGCACACTCCTGCTTGCACTTTCTATACCAAGAGCTGGCAAAGTAAGCCTCTGGGCCAATGAGGCTGAAAGCACTGCCTGGTTTTGTAATGTTTATTGGAACACAGCCATGCTCATTTTTTAAGTATTATCCATGGTCACTTTCACACTCCAACAGCAGGATTGAGTAGTTGAGACAGATGATGTGGCCCACAAAGCCTAAAATATTTATTATTTGACACTTTCCGGAAAAAGTTTGCATATTCCTAGTCTGTATCTTTGCTCTATTCCTCTTCAGGGCAGATATCACAGTACGCATTGTTGTGATAAAATGTTTATTTTATGTAAAAATATGTTTATTTATATCATATCTTCCTCACTAGAATGTAAGCTTTATGACAGAGGGCACTTTTGTTTTTCAGGTTCTAGGATAGTGCCTGGTACTTATTAAGTGCTCAGTAATATTTTTTTTTTGCAAGAATGGATTGAAAGATTTTGAACATTGCAATATTTGATAACCAATCTGATTGCATAGAGAATGGGAGGGAGGGAGAATTGTGCAGCTAAGTTAAGAGAGTATTATTATGCTTTTGCTGAGGATTCATAAGGGCCTAAACCAGGATGGAAAGAGAAGAGAGAACAAATGGGAAAGAGCTCTTAAAGTAAAACTGATGACACTTGGTAACTAAGTGCATGTGGAGGGTCAAGAGAGGGAAGTCTGGGATGGCTCTGGTGTTGGGTACTTTGTCAGATACTTGTAGAATCATTAATAGAACTAGATAGGAGTAGGTTTGAGATTGGAGAGAAATGGTTCAGCTTCAGTTGCCCTGGGTCTTAATGCTTGAGCACCTAAAGGCGAGGCCAAGTGTCCAGTGGCCACAAGAGATGTTCCATTTGCAGAGGGCCAGAGAGTCATCCATACACATTGAACACACGGACTCCAGAGAGGAGTGCTTAGGCTTAGGAGGGCATCCCAGAGGAAGAACTAAGAGATGCCTTTCAAACAGGGCATCACCAAACAGCCACTTGCCCATTTCTTCCTATGAACAAAACTCCAGGGCTGGTTTGTCACATCTGTGACTCACAGACACATCCTCACATGTTGAAGTCCCCATCCCGTGTTCTTAGGCTTTCCCTTATCTACTCTGCCTTTCTCCATGAGAAGGAACCCAATGCTTTAGAATGTGATGAACTGGTTCTGCCATACCTACCAGCCATGTGATGTTGGCTATTTGGCTCTGATCAAATCACTCTTTAGGCGGTGTGTGTAGATTCTAAACAACCTCTCCCCCTTTTTCTTTGCCCTCCATCTTTGTCTGTTTCTTTTCTTTTCTGAAATAACTTATCCATGAGTGGAAGGAAGCATGAGAGAGGCCGAAAGGTTATAGTAAAAATGGAACACAATTCCTCTTAAATGATGATGAATTCATACATTGATTCTTGAGAGATGAGAGCCCCCCAGTCTAATAGGAACATTTGTGTAACAAATCAGAAGAGCCTGGAACCTGCCAGCGCCCTCTTTCTGCTCTCTGTTATCATTATCAGAGATAATCTGCAGGAGATTCAACTATTTAAAAAGAATTGCTTCTTGTAGAGTTGTCTGGCATCTCATTCCAAACTTGGTTTATTATTTAATGTATTTGATCATAAAGATACATTTCCCATAAATAATGCAGTGAGAAAGCCAAGTACAAAAGAGTCTCGGATGAACAACCCCAACCTTAATAAACCAGAGATACTTAATGAGAAAAAGCACAATTCTACAATAGAGGAGCAAGAGTGGGGTTTCATCTGAAATGCTGCAGAGTAGAACTGTCATAATTCTCCCAAAACTAACAAAAGCCTAGATGATTCCACCACCTCATTTCATGCACCCACCCACCCATGCGCACAGGCCTCAATGAGCTGCCACGGTTCAAGGTGCATCTTCATCCCCCAAGCTTGAGGGGTTGATTCCTGATGCAAAAGCATTTGCTGGGCCCCACACACTGTTCCATTTGGCAAGAGGGATGTGATTTAATATCAGCATGACGGATTCATCGTACTGTGTAAACGTTGCCAGCTGTCCCAGAAGCAATGCCTTAGCAGACCTCCCCAGTTGCTGAGCCGTGGTCTCCCTCACTTGCACGTGGTGGGGTGGGAAGAGGGGGAAAGGCAGTTGGGAGACATTTGTCAGCTTTCTAGTTTGATTAAAGAGTTGATGAGGTTCACTCTTTGTCTGCTTTCAAGAGAACCAATTCCAGCACTTAGGGAGGGGTACGTCTCAGCTTTTTTGTCTGCAGAACCAACACGACTTGAAATTCTCTATCAAGCTACAGCTAATGTGCTTTCAGGCATCTGTTGGTTTGTTTTTATCATCAAAGTTTTCTTCTTGGCAGTTAATACCAAGAACAGAGTGTTTTCAAATGAGGGGATAAAGTTCTGCCAGGACATCTTCAATGTCAAAAGCTTGTCCATATAGTGTAGGTTTATTGTCGCCTTTCTCCTTAATTATATTCGCTGTTGCAGAATATTCTTATTCAACCAAAAGTCACCTGAGTTGATTTTTTTTTTTCTGTCTTCCCAGCAGAGACCAAGGAGAATGTTGGTGTTTCACAGTGACACTAGGAATTTAATGAGATGACAATGTGAATAAGAAACTCTCAGTGTGCAGACTGGGGAAGGAAATTAACTTCATTCTCCTTTATTGGAGGGACTTGAATTTAATTCTGCTTATTTGAGTGGGAGAAAAGAGTGCTAAAAATACTTCCCTCAGCAACTTATGCTTTCCCTCCCACCTTGCTCTGTGCTTTTTCTCTGTACTACTCTTCTAATCTTAACCCCTTTTGTACCATGCCTTTCCTAGGAATGATGGGTAAGGTGGTGAGGATGAATCTAAACTAAAGAGATCAGGAGAGAGGGAGGGGAGAAATTGTCCAGAACCCCTCAGGGAACAGGATAGAAGCAAATGCCAGAGTTCCCTTTGCGACAGTAGGGTAGGACAGCAGAATGGTTGGATGGGTATGGGGTTTGGAGACCGACTGCCTGGATACCTCTCCTGGCTCTAATGCCACAACTTCGGACAAGTGTCTAAATTCTGAAAGCCTCAGGTTGCTCATATGTAAAGTGAGGGTGGTCAGAGTACCTACATAATATATGAAAAGTTCCTGGCACAGCGCTAAGTGCATGATAAGTGCCCACTGTTACTGATGCATATTACTATCGTTCCTTCTACAGGTTCCTCTTGAGCACCATTTGTGCATCTATTGCCAATCAAATCTCAATGTGGGGATGTAAGGACACAGCAGAGAAGTTTCTCAATCTCAAATAGGTTATGGTCCAATAGGGCTGTCAGTGCACCCAGTGAAATCTTAAATATCAATGGAAATGTTTCTTACGAACTTAGGTAGAATACAGAAGTTGGCACTTAGCTACTCTATGTGCTAACAGGACTTGCCCATAGTGCTCCACTCTTGGCAGCATACTGTAGAGGATGTGGCTGAATTGTTAATGGAAGTATTTGATGTGATTTTGATTCTGTAAGCCAAAGAGAAAAGTATACTTAGACAATTGGAAGTTATTCGTGATGTAAGAACTTTCATGGGTCCAAAAAAAAAAACAAAAAAAAAAAAACAAAAAAGGAAAAGAAAGGGAGTGACATCAACAAGAAGGTTCTTGGCACTATTTAAGCCATAGTGCAGGCAGTTCTCACTTAAAAAGAAATTCAGGTGTACTCAACAAATTGAGCACCTACTGTGGCCGGCTGCTTTGCCGACCAAAGGGCACTGGGGCCCCCACCTTTCTGGATTCCATAGCCAAGCAAGAAAGACAGCTATTGTTAACATTTACATGAGAAGAATGTGACTTATCATGAGGGAAGTATAATGTCATGGAAACATAAAATTAGGAGATCTTAATCTAATTTTGCCAGTAAGGGAGTCTTCCCGAAGGAAATGATCTTTCAGTGGAGACTGGAGGAATAAATGGGAGTTAGTCAAGGAAAGGGGGTCAAGAGGCTGAGTGTGGAGTGACATGTACAAAGTCCTGGAGAAGCGTGACCTTTTAGAAAAAGTTTTGCAACTCCAGCAGGGCCAGAGTGTGGAGGTCAAGGAGCAGAGTGCCCAGATATGAAAAGAGACCCGCTGTAATTATGATAGTTAACATTTATTAAAAGCTTACCCTATACCAGATACCATTCAAATCTCAAGATAACTCACGTTAACTCAATTTAACTCAAGTTAACTCAATTCTCAAGACAGCCCTGTAATATAAGTCTTGTTGTTATGCTCATTTTACATATGAACAGACTGACAAGCACAGAAGCAGGTTCCCCAAGGTTATGTGGAAATTAAATGGCTGAGGTTAGATGCAAACCCGATAATCAGATTTCAAGTCTATATTTTGTTTGTTTTTGTACCTTTGTTGAGATATAATTCCCATATCATACAATTCGTCCATTTAAAGTGTGCAATTCAGTATTTTAGTATAAATAGCCTGTGTGTTTAACATGTATCACAGACCTATAGCAACAAATACACACATATATATAATTCAAATGTATGTATATATTTGTTGTATATGTCATGTGGCCTATATTATATGTTATATAAATATATAGATAAACATGATATATACATGGATCATTATGGAGATGTGCGCATATGCATCTATTATAAAACCATACTATTACCTTGGCCACTGTGTGTCATTATTAAGGTACTTAGACTTAAGGGTAATGGAAAGACATTAAAGAGCTTCAAATAGGGGAGTGACGAGATCTGATTTGTGATTTACAGGATGGTGTGACGGAGGATGAGCTGGGGAGTGGGTCAGACAGACTCACTATTTATGGGACCAGACACATCTGTGAGGTCTCTGCTTGGAGGTTTCATTCAAAAAGACATTCCAAAAAGAAAGTTATGCGGCCTGCTCTCCAAGACCTTCAGTGTTCACAGACAGCTCACCTTTCCCGTGTTCACGCTCAGCCCAAGGGCAACAGGCTGAGCCTATGCGGAAGGGCAGTTTTATCCCAGTTGGACAGGGCACAAGCATGGCGGATGAATTGTGAACGCAGTTCATTGTTCTTCCCGCTAACGTGCTTGATGGGAGCTGATCAGAGGTCAGAGCACATCTAAAGTACTTGTATTGTATCACAGGCTTGTGGCAGAGATTGCATTTAACCAAACAAAGGAGAGAGCTGATATGAAATCAATATGCAGAGTGCCTATGAGCTATGGAGGAAGGTAATGTGCTTTTCTTCTTTGGCTGTTAAATGCATCGCAGCTGCCAAGGAAAATGACTTTCCCTCTCAACTTCCTATCTGTCTAGCTGACTGGTTATTGGGAAGTGTTCAGGCTCTAGTGCTTTAGCTGTGTTTAATGAGGGAATCCTTGCATGAGAGCCTAAGTTCCTGTGGCCTAATTCTTCCTCCCAGACTCTGAAAAGATGTTTCTCCTTAGCAGACTCTGATCATAGATGTCTGGCGGAGCAAGGAAGGGTGCCAGGGCCTTGGAATTATAAGGCATGGTTTCTACTTGCGTTTGCGAACTTAGGCTAGAATATAAGATGTGAAAAATGTACCAGAGAAACCCATGTGCAAGGCTGTGCTCCCTTAAAGTGCCCAGAACATTGGGGCCACACATGGTCCAAAGAGAGGCCTTCACTGAGAAGTAGAGGTCTGAGTTAACCCTTGAAGGATTTCAATGGATGAAGTTAGAGCAATCAGAAGAAGCTGTTCTCTTTGAAAGGAGATGTCAAAAGCCACTCTTATTCTTGCAGTCCAGCCTGGTAACTGAACTTCAGTTTAAAAACTTAGTCCTGTCACTTGAACAGCTGGGGGATAAAAAATGAATTACGGGATGGGAGTTGAATTGACTGGTGGTTAAAATGAGCCCTTTCCTCTTTCTCTCTCCATCTTCTTCCTGCCGCCTTTCCTTCTGCGATCCACAGACCAATTACGAGTGTGAGAAATCAGTGTGGGGACTGTCTTTGCTACCACAAATCACAAGTGAGGTGACACAAAACAGCTAATGCAGTCCTTGAGAACTGAATGTATAATCACCCTCTGCGTAGTAGCATTTAGTTAGATCAAAATACTTCCACGGGGTTTCTGTTTTGTTTTTGTTTTTGCCATCTCATTTGATTTTCAAAACCACCCTTAAAGGTGCTCAGGATGAGGAGGGGGGGGGAAAGAAAAGAAATCTCCATCTGAGAAATTAAGAGATGGAAGAATGTGGAAGTAAGCTTGCCCAAGTTTACACAGCGAGTGTGTATTTCTACTCTGACGTCATGCCCTGTGGTGGGACCAGTCACCCACCTCTCGTACTGCTCGCTGACAGTGGTTAGGCCTCTGCTGTGAGCATGCTCTTCCCCAAGCACCACTGCAGATGATATAGAAAGTTCTAAGAGATTGATTATGATCTCTGAACTTTTGCCTGATATTTCTGTTAGGTGGTCATTCTAAAGCACAGTTTTTCTTTTTTCTGAAGATCATGGGCCTCCTCTCAGAATGTTTTTTTAAGCCCATTTATGAGTTAAACCCATTGTACCCATTCAATCCGAGGCATTTAAAAAAAATTTTTAATGTCTATTTATATTTCAGAGAGAGAGAGAGAGAGAGAGAGAGAGAGAGAGAGCATGAGCAGGGTATGAGCAGAGAGACAGAGACAGAATCTGAAGCAGGCCCTAGGCTCTGAGCTTTCAGCACAGAGCCTGACATGAGGCTCAGACTCACAAGCTATGAGATCATGACCTGAGCCGAAGTCGGAATCTCAACCCATGGAGCCACTCAGGCGCCCCAAATCTGAGGCATTTAAAATGGCAAATGCTAGGGCACCTGGGTGGCTCAGTTAGTTAAGCCTCTGACCAAAGCAAGCCAATGACATAGTTATAAACATATAAAACATGGTTTTGTGACACAATATTTGAGGTCTTCATTATACACATCTAAAAAGATCTAGTTGTAGGCCGAGGAATTACCATCATTTCAAAGTAGTGATGAGTATAAATGATGGCTTTGCGATGCGTACAACTTCACTGTGATAGGAAATCTGTGATTTCTGTTGGTGAAAGAGTCACAGAGTAATCATTAATACGGACCATTTTCTACATTCCAATCAAAGGAATGATGTATCTCAGTTAAAGATGAGAGGAAATAATGATGTAAAATCTGCCCTTTCACAGTTCACGGACCTGTGTGAATTCTATCTATTCATGAATCCCTAGCATCTCCAGGTGAGGTCCCCTGTCTTAATGTTAATGCTTAGTGAGCACTTAATGTGCAGTCTCTCCATTAAGCTGGGGATTTAGCTAGAATGTAACAAGACTCAGATACGGTTCCAGACTCTGAGGTATGTCTGTATCATTCCATGTTCAGTATCATGGACCAGATGAAAGGGCCTCCTGCCTCACGTGGAGTTCTATCATTAAGTTCTGGAAATGGAGTTAGCCTGGAATGGGTAGGAGGGAGATGCCACGATACACCAGGACTAGACAGTTGTTCTCAACATGGGCAATTTTGCACGCACACACCCATTCAGAGATAAATGACAGTGTCTAAAGATATCTTTGATTGTCACAAACGTGGGTGCCTGGGGTTGCTACTGGCATCTCATGGGTAGAGGGCAGGGATCCTTCTCAACACCCTGCAATGCACAAGACAGCCATTCACAACAAAGAATTATCTGGCCCCAAATGCAGAGTTTGAGAAGCCCCAGACCAGCAGGAAGGTCTATTGAACACTGAAGTCCCGTTGTAAATAAACTTGAGTGTCTCTGATTCTGTGCCCTCCATCCCATGTAATGTATGTCCTTTCTGATTTCTCCAGGTTTTGTATAGATTACATTCTCCCCCCACCCCCAAATGCTGCCATAGTGCCTGATGTCAGGTCATACATACAGCAGGTTGCACTATGTTAGCCACTGTTGAGGGGTGACCCTGCTGCCTCCCTAACTTAAGGCTTCACTCCAAAGTAATGGCAGAAGCAAGGAACTACAGACAGGAGCTCTACAAGAGATGGTTTTTGGGAGTGGGGACTAAAAGAAATGACACAAGTCGGGTTTGAATCTTTGCCTCCTATTCAGAGCAGTGTGATGACCTACTTTTATCTGTGAAGTCGGGGGTGAAACAGCTGGGTGAAGACACCCCTAATAGGAAGTTCTGTTTCTTCTTGATACAGCATAAATTATGCTTTTCATACAGGATGGATATCCCTTCCTTTATTTATATAATCTTGTAGTAGAAATTGACCTTAAAAGGCATTTATGAAATCACTGACATTAGTTAAGCACCTAATATGTACTTTTATCACTTCCCATGTTTTTGATGCATCTCCCACATTCCTTTCCATGAGAACCAGGGTTGTTTCCCCTATTACAAAAATCTATTACTAGGACAAAGGGTAGGCTGCATCAGTTATCTGAGGCATTGAAAATGCAAATGCTGGGGCACCTGAGTGGCTCAGTCAGTAAAGCATCTAACTCTTGATTTTGGCTCAGGCCATGGTCTCACAGTTCCTGACTGCACAGAGCCTGCTTGAGATTCTCCCTCTCCCCCTCCCCCTACCCCTCCCGTTTTCTCCCTCTCAAAATAAATAAACATTTAAATAGGTAGGTAGGTAGGTAGGTAGGTAGGTAGCAGGTGCTAAGTTGTGTGTTACATGTTACAAGCATGCCCTGTAAACTACCATAGTAATATGGGTATGATCTCATAGTTGGATCTGTTGCTTTAAAATCCTGAGATGTGCTGAAATTGGTGGCATTTCCTTCTCCTTTAAGGTGATTTGGCCCAATCCTGAATGATTCTTCAAGGTATGATCAATTGCCTGGTGGAAGGATGATTTCTGTGGGGTCCCTGGGCCTCTGAAAGTCCTTTGCTCTAATGGATTAGAGGGATGTCAGCTTCATCCATTTAGTGAGCTTTCTCCTTGAGCTGTTTCCATTTGTCATGAAAATCTGGAAGGAGTTTTTGCATTGCCTGAGCAAGAACATTGAGAAAAAAAATGAGACTAGGTTTATTGATTTGTTAGTGTCCACTGTCCCTAAAATGGGACCTTGGGGTGGGACCTTTGGGGAACTTTGGAAATATATAGAGAGAGTTTAATGACTTAGATGGAAGTCTTGCTTTTAATCTTAAATTAATCCTATTTAGTTTACTAATCTGACTTTAAGAAGACATACTTACAAAAGGGGCAGTTTTTAAAAAGTGAAAAGGAGTCTTGATTTGATCCAGGGAGATTCCCTGATCCAGGACCATTTGTCACTAGCATTTGTACTTTGCCGTGCAGGTTAAAAAGCTTGCTCTCCTCTCATTTGGGCTTCATAATAAACTAGCCATAGGTTGGACAGTGGATTGTGCTCACTTAATAATGCAGCAACTAAGCCCAGAACAGTTAAAAGGTCTAGAATCACACAGTAAGTTTGGTGGGAAATCCAACATGAGGATGGTAGAGGATATATTTCTTAACGTGCAGGAGTTTTAGTACTATTCTCCCATGACCGATGAGAACTTGGACTGGGGTTTATTTTTAATTACTTTGAATTTTCTTTTTTTTTTCTTTTTTTTTTAATGTTTATTACTTATTTTTGCGAGGTGGGGGAGGGGCAGACAAGGAAACACAGAATCTGAAGCAGGCTCCAGACTCTGAGATGTCAGCTCAGAGCCTGACTAGGGACTCGAACTCGTGAACCGTGAGATCACGACCTGAGCTGGAGTCGGACGCACCCAGGTGCCCCTTGGGTTTATTTTTAAAATAAGAGATAACGAAAAAAAATAACAGATCGGGCATCCTTGGGAGCTTAAAGCGGATTCGCATTAGGCAGAAGGGACCACCGTGACAGCTGCTGTCTTTTCGTTCTGCCATTCTCTCAGCTCCAGTCACCCAACCACAGAAGTAACCAGAATGTTTTAAAGTCCTTTATTCAAATGAGGGAGCTACGTGCAGGCCCCATATTTGATTAAAAGGGGAGGAAGAGGGAGGACCTGGATGTGTTTGAATGCATCACGGGACAGGCTTTCCATGGGAGTCCTCAGAACATACCTTCCTAGCCTCAGTCAGATCTCAGTATCAAGTCTTGGTGTCCCTGCCTACCTGAAGCAGGATTATGAGCAAGTCTACAACCCCTCGGAGCCCTTCTGTGCACAATGAGGGTTGGTGGGCAGTCCTGCTTTTCTAGGCAGTCGCTGTAGGAATTAAGTAACACAATCCATGTACAGCTTACCATAGTTCCCGAAAGGCACTACATTCTCAATAAATAAAATATTTTTTTATCATTAAAAACAATTACCTTTGTCAAAACCTCAGTTTCCTCAGCTGCACATGAAGAAAATAATAGTGTCTAATGTGTGTTATTGTTGCAGGGATTAAAAAGCATAATATAGCAGAAGCACCTGAAAGTAATGTTGTCAATTATTGTTCTTAGAATCTTGAACATTTCCTATCATCCAATAGTTAATATTTAAAATGCCCCTTAAAAATAGCATTTAAAAAAATTCTTAACTGCTCAGTAAATCAGCCAGCACAAACTTGAGCATAAAAGCCAAAGTAATACTGATTAAAAAAAAAAAAAAAAAAAAAAAAAAAAAAAAGAATTCTAGCAAAGAAACACAAGAATGGTGTTCTCTGCCCAGTGAGTCACATAATGGGAAAAAGTTGGGCCAAGCATGAGATCATAAGGGAGCCGAGGATTGCTAAATACGTTTGGGCCATAATAAGGAGACAATAAATAGGAAGAGAGCAGTAGGACCACAGAAGAATGAGTTCATGCTCTAGAAGAAAATATTCACAAGGTTATCCAGCTGCCCATAGAGGGCGATAGAAAGGATTCCCCTGGGAAAATCAGTATCAAAATCATAAACTACCTTTCTGCATTTAGGGTATATCAGATGAAAGCAAGCTTATTGGCCCATAGAAGGTAAGCCATCATCTTTTATTTCTTAAGTTCCAAGGGATATTAAGGTAAAACAGCTGAAAGAATGCAAAGATACAATAATCCAGGCCAGGGATCTTTGGTCTTAAAGACGCAGATAGTAGATATTTTAGATTTGGGAACCCCAGGATCTTTATCCCAACTCCTGAGCTCTGCCATTATAGTGGAAAAACAACCACAGACAACATGAAATGAAATTTTGCTTGACTATTTTCTCACAAAACTTTATCAAAAAAAAAAATAGATGGGGGGATAGATTTAGCCCTAGGGTTGTAGTTCACCAGTCCCCGGTCTAGTCTGTATTTCTGTTACCTTTTCATCACTCAGTCTGTGACATCTGATACTGAATACAAATTCCAAAGACTGAAAATCTTCCCCCAGACTGTGAGAGGGTTGAGAGTGTGGGCTCATTCAACACTGAGTCTTCAGCATCTTTGTAGTGCTTGACACACAAGAAAGGATGGATGGATAGGTGGATGGGTGGATAGATGGAACAACACACAGACGGACAGATTGACAGTAGTTTATGTCTGTTTCTAAACAGGAACATCATCATCACCATTAACATTCACTGCACTCTCTTACTGTGTTCTAGGCACTTGCAAAGTGCTATACGTATGTTCTCTTAAGAACAGCAAGGCCTTACAGTAAACTATGAGGTAGATATTATCATAGCTCATCAGTTCTAGTAGTATGGTATAGTCCTGGACATGTTAGATGCTCAACCTTGAGTCACTTACACTCATCTCCCCAATCTCTTCACCTTCATATAGGTGTTTGTTAGAATTTAAAAGTATGTAGGAAAATCTCCATAAATATTAAAGTGATATTAAAAGATTAGGTCACTGAGGGGGCACCTGGGTCTCTCAGTTGGTTAAGCCTCCAACTTTGGCTCAGCTCATGATCTCACGGTTTGAGTTCAAGCCCCTTATTGGGCTCTGTGTTGACAGCTCAGAGCCTTGAAGCCTGCTTCGGACTCTGTGTCTCCCTCTGTCTCTGCCCCTCCCCTGCTCATGTTCTGTCTCTCTCTTAAAAATAAATAACCATTAAAAAAGAGAATAATAAAAAATAAAAGATTTTTACCAAGCTTTGAGCAAGCGCTGGTGTACATGAACAGGCTGAAGTGGTCCCACATTGGAACGTTTGACCCTATGTGTGTACTGCCCCAGGTGGCTGTGGAGAAATTAGACAATATTAGGGCAGTTTGGGGGTGGAGGTCTGTGGATCATTGTTCACCATCTTCTCTGTAGTGCCTTGGGCATTGCCTAACCTACAGTAGGTACTAAAGAAAATTGACTTAAAGGAGGAATGATGGCATAAACAAACTAACAAAGGAAAAAAAATAAGTAAAAAAATCCACCTGCCCAGCCCAGGAAGGACAATATGTCCATAAAATATTCTAAGTGTTAACTTAATAGGTATCCCCACAGAGATGGGCATATAGATCATAATATAAAATAATGGGAAATGCCTGATCTACTTACTACTGCCTTGAAAGCTGAAACATTTTCATAATGGATCAGAAAGGCATTTTTCAGGACAACTTGGTAATTCATCTTTATTTTCTTGTATACACAGTGCATTCCATTTAAAAAGAGATGCTAATGCATTTATGTTAAAGCATATGGATTTACAGCCTGGGATAAAGTATATTCATAAGTAGTATACCTTAATCCTGTCTATGGAAAGGGAAGAATCAACTGGCATCAGATTAGTATTGATTAACTGTCACTTGGATTGACAAAGCAGCACAAGATACACTTAGCAAATACCCAAACCAAGCTATAAAGCTCTGCAGATTTGGATTTTGACACTTGCCTTTTTTTTCCCCCCTCTAAAACATAATCAGTTCAACATTTAAGAATATACTCTTTGGCACTGAATAATTCAGACCTCATCGACACCATTTTTTTCCCCTTGCTGTATGACATCAGCACCATTTATAGGAATAGAGGAAAAAGCTATAAAAAGCTCAGAAAAAGTCCTTGCCCCTGGATTGTTAAATAGAAAGACAGACAGAGAAAGAGAGAGAGAAAGAGAGAGAGAGAGATGCTAAATGCCCTCAAAGCTGTATTACACCAATTCAGCCCCAAAGGCCACTTGAGCATACTCGCTTTCACAACTCTTGTCTGGTAGGGAAAATCGACTGGCTTCTGTTGCTCTGTGGATTTCCATTTCATATTGAGCAGGCGTTTGAAGTAGAGCTGTATAGGAATAATGATCTCTCTCAAAAGACAGGCTTGTTTGTAGGCTCCAGAGAACAGTTCTCCTTGCTTTAGTGATGTTGAGTGGGAGGGACAGTCGTGACATAGACTTCTCCACTCAAGAGGAAAAGAATGCATTATTCAGGTTGCTTCCAATTATCAGTGACAGAAAGCAAAAATTAATCAGACTTAAGGAACGTTTTTCTTGTTTGTTTGTTTTTTGTTTTTTGTTTTTTTAAAAAACGGAACCTCCTTACTCACATCATTGGAAATTCCAGATAGGGCCAACTCTGGTGTTTTTAACATCTCCCCCCCAGCCCAGGTTTTATTCAGGCAGCTCCTTAGCAGACATTACCTTAAGAGAAAGATGGAAACATCCTTGTATGGACAGACATAGCTGCCATTGGAGGGAAGTGATCAGCCCCACATGGGTAATATGCTCTCACAGCAACTACTTTTTCTGGGGAATCAGATACTCTCAATTGGCCACCCTGCATCACATTCCCTTCTTCATGTTTGTGGGGTATGTGGGGAGGAACATGTGATGAGCATCCCTCAAAGACTTACCCAAAGCAAATAATAGTTCTATTGAAAGGAGAGTAAGGGAATATTAAACAGGTAAAGCCATTGTCACCATTCAACCTTTTCCCTTGCCTCATGTGTGGGTGTGACATCTTCCTTTGAAATTCTTTCTTCAGACTTTGTTTCTTGCTAAAGTCTCAGAGATTTGCAATGACAAAGGACATGGGTGAAAATGAAACTTCATTTTTTTTTTAATTCCCCTTGTCTTTTCTCCATAGCTGTATTGCCTAACCCTGGTTGAGTAGTCAGGGTTTAATGCCTGTTACAAAACTTTGAAGGCAGAGGGCAATAGGAACTCAAGATTGTTGTGGGTGCCATGGCTCCAGTTTAATGTAGCAAAGTAAATGACTTGGAATATCTCCACCATTCACAAATGAAGAACTGTCTCCTGAGTGGTATTTTCTCTTCAAAGGGCCCAAGCTTTGAAGCTTATAAAGCTTATAAGCTTTTAAAGCTGCTTATCTACATTCAGTCAGGTGTTCGGAGATCTGTGCCAGGGAAACCCTAGAATGCAGGTATTCCCTCCACACCTCAGAGGCCACATGACCTCTTTTTTCCCTGCTTGCTCACATTTTCTCATGAAGATGCTACTTCTTGCACACTTTCAATATGGCTGCCAGCCTTGCATCTCCACTTGGAAGTTAAAAGTGTAAGCCTGGGGGACTGGTTGGTCTAGTTTCTTATCACAGGTCTATTGCTAATTAGCTTTGTAATAGTGGGTAAGTTATCACTTACCCTGCAGAAGCCTCATATTTCTTAACCAGAGGGTTGTCACGAAGATGAAAGGGACTGTCTCTGTAAAAGCACTTAGCATGACTGTCAGTTAAGTGTTAGTTGTTATTGGTCAGTACCTGTCACTCACTGAACCTCTCCTCTGGGTTGCTTAGTTTCAGTTTTCAAGCCAGAATCTGATTGGTCAGGTATGGACAGGTGGCAATTCTAACAGGACCACCTAGATAGCCCTTCAGCAGAGAATCTGGTCTAACCAATCATCACTACTTCTTGGTGGTCTTTTCTTGGAGGAGGAGATTTTTGGAATATGTCTCAATTCCCAGGCTTATGATGGAATAAATAACACCTTCAGCAAGAAGTTAAGAAGGTGCTTTGCAGCTAGATTTGCCTAAGTTCTGATCCTGGTTCCACCGTCACTCTCTGAAACCTTTCTGTGTTTTAGCTGTGTCGTGTGAAAACAGGGAGATAAAAATAGCATGTGCCTCATAGGGGTGGAGTGAGAATTAAATGAGTTCATCCATGTGAAGTGCTCAGAAGCATGCCTGGCAAATAGTAAGCACTTAATAGATATCAGCCAATGAAATGGCTTTTTACTCGTGTAACTCTGAGCTCCCACAATAGTCTGGTAGGAAACTCTATCTCCATCATTACTGGGTTGCTCAAGAATCAGGGTAGCACATAGAGTGTCAAGAAAATGTGGGCAAGCCTGTTAATCCTTGGTCCATTAAGATCACCTCTGCTATCTTCATTTTTCCAGCCTATATAGTCACTGAAAGTATGTAGTCTCCCAACTTGCATGCCACGGAGAGGGCTAAGGAATCTTCGCTGAGGCTGTGGACCATTGTGCCAAGGGGCATGACACAGCTGTGCCCTCTGAGAGTTTCCCACCTCCCTAAGGATGATTCTGGTCCCCAGAGGACCTTACATCTCACAATTATTCTAAATCGGGGGCAAAATCTGCCTCTCCTCTGGGCTTCCCTCCAAGGCACTCTTCTCTTTTCCCTCCCTGGGAGAGTAGCCAGCACACTCTCCACTCAGATTAGGCCTTCACTAAGGGCAGGAATAGCTGTCGACTTGAGGCAGTTTTGCTTTTGATCCGCTGAAAACCTTCCATCATGGAACTTAATGCATTTTGCTAAGCGAAAGCAGCAAACCCAAAAACTCTCTGCTGAATGATTCCATTTATATGACGTTCTGGCTAAGGCAACACTGTAGGGCCTGAGGACAGTGGGAGCCAGGAGTAAGGGGCTTGAGGGAGAGATTGACTACAGAAGGGCAGTGCAAGGGAAGCAGATTTTCAGAGCGATAAAATTGTGCTGTGTTTGCTTATGGTGATAGATACATGACTGTACCTATTTATCAAAACTTGCAGAATGATAGATCACAAATAATAGTACATTTCACTTGCTGGAAACAAACATCAAAGAAATGCAGAGGGTCTTACTATCTGCTTGAAGTTGAGGAGAGATAAAAATATGGGGAGAACAAACACAAATCAATCGTTCTAAAAATCATCAAGCCACAGATGAAGATAAAGAGGGGGGCTAAGCCTGATCATGTCATGTTCAAATGTTGGGCTTTTTGTTGTAGGGAACAGGAGCTCATCACATACTGTGAACCAGACAGGAAACCTGAGACACTTGGGTTCTGGGAAGTTTCACTGACTGAAGTAAATTGGAGAGGTTACAAGAGAGCTGCTAGAGAAGAAGGGAGACTGTACCACTGAGACCGAATAGCTAAAGCCCTAACCATTTCCGTTCCTGGACAAAGATGTGTCAGGCTGTCACAGTGTTGTAGCAGATACTGACCAGCTCAAACCTCTTCCCTCTAGAAGTTTCTGTTTCATTCCACAACTTTTACTACCTAAGAAATTGAATTCAAAGCATCTGAGTTTGTGCATCTTGTTTAGAAAATAACAAAGAACCCCATGACGTGGTCTTTATATGACAGTGAAGGCAGCATACACTCAATGGACTGTCTCACAAGATAGAATAAAATGAGTGTTCATCCAGCATTTCAGTTATGCATTATGGAAGCACAAAAGAAGGAGCAATTAGTGATAACTGAGAGAGGACCAGGAAAAGATTCGTTATGGAGGAGGTATTTGAGCTGGGCCTTAAAGAATTTGATACACTTAAAAAAGAAAAAAAAAATTCTGGCTGAGAACATAGAATTGCAGTCAGCGATCAATGAAAAAGTACTTCAATATCATATGAAGGTCTAGTAAGAGTGGTTTCCAACTTTTGGTCATTTGGCTCATGGCAAAAAAAAAAAATTCTAGGTGAAGAGTATGATCATCTTAAAGGGTCTGTTTGCTTCTCTCTCCTTGGTCTTGGGTAGAATGGTATTGACTCTTATGCAGGGAGGGGTGAATAACAGAATTCTCACAAGGTGGCTCAAATGAATAATAACTAGGGACTTGGTTTTCACTCATAAGAAGTAGTCTATTGATAGACACTTGCTGGTAGCTTAGTTGTGTCTGGGTCAATATATCTGAAATCCACCTGGCTTTTGTCTCATGGTTGGAAGATGGCTCTCACAGCTCCAGATTATACTGATAATCAGAAATAACAGTGGTACCAGCCATATCTGTCCCTTCCTACTAGAACAGAAAAAGCTCACCCCATACTCATCCCCAGTAGGCTTCTACCTACATGGCATTAGACAAACCCATGTCATAATGGCCACCCCTAGCTTCAAGAGAGTCTGGGAAAGCAAGTATTTAGCTGCGTACTTTGCTTCCATGAATAATACCAATATTTTGTTGGCAAAGGAATGGATGTTGATAAGTGACATGCTGGCCATACTAGGGATAAAGGTAAAAGAAATCTATACAGTGTGTAAGGTGAAAATCATACAGTCAAAATTACCTCTTTAAAAACTTTATTTCTAATGTTTATTTATTTTTGAGAGAGGAAGAGGCAGAGTGTCAGCAGGGGAGAGGCAGGGAGAGGGAGACACAGAATCTGAAGCAGGCGCCAGGCTCTGAGTTTTCATCACAGAGCCCGATGTGGGGCTCAAACCCACAAACTGTGAGATCATGACCTGAGCCAAAGTTGGACACTTAACCGACTGAGCCAACCAGGTGCCCCAAATCAAAATTCTCTTTAAGTCACCTGTAAAGTATCCCCATTTTGAGGCTTACTTTCATATAAGATTATATTCTGAAAGTAAAGCATTCAAGTGTTCTAATGCTTTGAGACATCCAGGACTTTTATTAAGATTTCAATTTGCTGGTCCTTACTTTTCAAGTCGTCATCTTGATCTCCTATAAATGACTTTATAAGTTTCTCCAATTATTTTTTAGACAGTGTTTCTCCATGGTCCTCAATTAATGTTTCAATTTCCTTCTCTATAGGAAAGCATCACCCCCCAGCTGCTTGGCTACAGGCACAGAGTGTTCCACTTCTTTTTCAATGACCAGGAAGCCCTTAAAATCATGTATGTGTTGTTTTCTTGGGTCTCACCAGTGTCCATTGAGCCTCAGAGTCTTGATTTGCTCTCACACTGTGAGACAGACACTTGGGAACTGAGTCTTGCCTAAGAAAGCCGTGTATTCGGGGCTTTCATTTTGCACTCACTCCCAAGAGGAAGGGCAGGCAGAACGAGTGCTGTCCTTAACTTGATCGTGCAGTTCGTATCCATTCTCTCCCCCATCTCCCTGTACTGTTGGCCTGATTCTGGCCACCTGTCTCGCAAAGACCTGGAGGGGAACATGGGTGGAGTGCCACATTCATGTCATTCATGAGACACACAGTGCATCATCTTTGAGAACACAGAACATGGAGTCTCTCTCGTGCCCAGGTGTGCTGTCCTTGCCAAGCAGCCTTCTCGGCTTGTTGATGATGCTCCATTGTTCATATACCATCCTAACTTAGAGGCTGCCTTGTTCCAGCATTCTATCTGTTACACAAATCCAGTGAGTTGAAGTTCTTTGTTTTATTGTGTAGTTTTATTTACTATCAAAAATAGTGAAGTCATAAGAAACTAAAATGAGGTTCCTTGCTGCTTGGATGGTTCCTTTTATATTTTCCAGTTTTGGCTTAATGATACACCGAGCATGAGTTCTGGTCTATTGGTTTCTAGAGTAGAGTTTGTTTAATTAAACTACTTGTCTCTTCATATCTTGCTGGAATATTTTTATACGTGGATCTTTAAATTGCTCTGCAGTTTCACATTCTACAAAAATATATAAAATGTGCACCTTGATGGTATGGCCAGTTCAGTTAAATTGTCTTATTTTATTTTTCTCCATGGTTACCATTCAAATTATTTAATGATATTCTTCTGTATTACTGGCCTAATCTTCTATTATAATAAATAATGATATCTGTTGTTTGGTGACACTTTAGTGTTCAAGGACATGCAACCTTATATATATACTTTTATAATCCCCATTCCACAAAGCCAGAAACTGAGGCTTGAAAAAAGCTAAATAATTTGCCCAGTATAATATTCCTCTTCACAGTCTTCCTGTACAACCCTAAACTTGTTACACTTTACCCAGTGTACATGTCTATTAAAGTCCCCCATCTACATGAACCTGAATATCCACATTATGCACACGAACATTCAAGTAGCTAAGCACATGTGCCTCTACCCAGCAGGTGCCATAGAGCAGACCAATGCCCCTATAAAAGTTTTGTTACCAACCAGAGCTGGAACTTTAAACTCTGATATCTAATATCCAATATCCAATATTCAGCTATCTTACTATATTTCTCTTGTCAAAAAGTAGTAGCTCTTGCTTATAACAATTTCTTCCCTTCCCACTAACTCCTGCCCACAAGAATCTGCCTCCATTTCTTGATAGAATGACTCTGATTATATAAGTGATCTGCATGTTGCTAAATGTCATGGCATTCTTTTTTAAGTTTATGTGTTTATTTTGAGAGAGAAAGCAAAAGCAAGGGAAGGGTTGGAGAGAGAGGGAGAGAATGAGAATTCCAAGCAGGATCTGCATTGTCAGCTCAGAGCCCGATACAGGGCTCAGTCTCACAAACTGTGAGATCATGACCTGAGCTGAAACCAAGAGTCAGACTGAGCCACCCAGGCGCCCCTTCATGGGCATTTTAATTTCCCTTCTTACCTCTAAGTACCAATTAACATGGGTAACTCCTTCCACTTTTTAGAAGTACTTTTTTTCTCTTGACTTCCTATGTTACCCATTCCTGGTCTTCTTCCAACCTCACAAGCCATTTCTTTTCAGTTTCAGTTCATGCTCCGATAGCAAAACTTGAAATGTTGGAATCCCTTAAAATTCTGACGCTGGCTATCTTTGTCTATCACTCTCACCATTTCTTGGATCAGACCACCCATCCCATTTTCTTAGTTTCCATAATCATCTGTATTCCAAAAATCTCTATGCCAGTGGTTTAGAACTCTGCCTTGAGTATTATACCTCTGTATCCAGCTGCCTACATAAACATCTGAATTTGGAAAACCCACAGATACCTTAAATTCATCATAGCCAAAACTAAATTTTTGCTCTTCCCCCAAACCTGAACATTTCTTACCCCTTTACCCCTCATACATACTACCAGGTTCTTTCAACTCTACCTCTTCAGTACCTGTCACGTTCACCTTTCCCGTTTTTTTCACTATGGGTTACATATTTTAGGCCTCCATTATTTCTTACCTGGCTACTAAAATAGCCATCTAACTGATTTGCATGCATTTGCTCTTGATCCCTTGTACTACATTTTATACAGTATAGTCAGATCCTGTAACTATTGGAATTCCATTTTGTTGGAAATAACAGACAGCCTAACCAGTAGTGGCTTAAACAAGTTGGGGATTTGTTATTATGTAATAATAATTCTGGATGTATGCTGTCCAAGGCTTATAGCAGAACAATGTTATAAAGAGACAAAATTCCTTCAATCTTCTTCCTTTCACACCTTTAGCAATATGGCTTTTACTCACATGGTCTCATAGGGCTACTGTGCCTCAAAGCATTGCTTCTCTATTTCAGAAAGGGAAGAATAAAGAACAAAAATCCTTCTTTGTTATGCTTTGGGTTTTTTTTTTGTTTTTTTTTGTTTTTTAATTTGGGAAGAAAATATCTCCCCAGACACGTGTTCCTACATCTCCCTGGCCAAGGCTGTATCACACAGCCACCTAACACTGAAAAGGGAGTCTGAGAAGTTGAGTAGTTTGGGTTTCCAGGCTGCATCATAGACAAATGCAAGAGGGGATGTGCTGTGCTTAAAATGTGACAAGCCGACAGTCCTTAATATCTGCCCCAGAGTATTTAAAAAAACATACCTGATCATCTCATTCTCCTCTCTATAGCCTTTCAATGGCTTCCTTTTCCTATTAGGATAAAATTCTCAAACACGCACATGGACCAAATGCTCCTACGTGACCTTGCCTCTGACTGCCTCAGAAATCTTATGGCGGTCTTGCTCTTTCCACTCCAGCTACAGTCCTCTCCTTACTATTCCTTAAAAGCAGCAAGCCATTTTATGCATTGTGTGTATATCTATGCACAGAGAAAGATTTCTTGTGCCTATAAAAAACCAGTGTTTGGGGGCACCTGGGTGGCTCACTCAGGTAAGCATCTGACTCTTGTTTTTGGCTCGGGTCTTAATCTCATGGTTTGTGAGATAGAGCCCTAGCTGGGCTCCAGCACAGAGCCTGCTTGGGATTTTCTGTTTCCCTCTCCCCCTGTTCTGTCCCCCACTTGCACATGTTCACTGTCTCTCTCTCTAAATAAATAAACTTAAAAAAGAGAACCAGTGTTTGTACCCTTGGGGGCTACATTGACCCCACTGAGAATACATGATTTACAATAATTGTCACTATAAAAATCAGTATCTGTCTAGCCACCATAAAAGTTCATAAGGGCAGACGTTAGATCTTCATAGCCAGGATTGCCTTAATACAGTGCTGGCCACAGAGTAGGTAATTGTTAAATGTTGATAGACAATGAATATTACAACACTTAGGATGGCTAGAGATTTTATATATTTTTTGAAAATTGTATTTGTGATCTCATAAATAAGAAAAGCCTGAATCTGTTTTCCCCCCAAAACCATTTATGGAATAGGTCATCCATAAATATTTGTTGAGTGAATTAATTATCTGTACATTTTGGTCAGGAGAATTGTCCCTAATTCCTGAAAAGAAAATATTTGGTATGTATCCTGGAAATGACTTGTAATGACTACAAATGTTTTGCATGAGCAGTTTATTAAATGCTACCAGCAGCCGGAGAAACACAATGGGATTAAATTACTTCAAGTGACTTTATCCACTCAAAGTTTCTGTTTGTTGCTCATGTTGGGAAGGCTTTCAGAAGCCGACAGCCGCCTTCAAAGTGCTTAGCCCTGAAATTCATGGAAACTCTGCAATCTCACTGATTACTCAGTTCATTTTAAATCCCAGATTAGACATAACCCAACCCACTTCCTTAAAAAGAATTTTTCACTGTACATTACCATTAGGAGGAAGCCAAAAATTCTTGTTATGAAATAAATAGAACACTACTGTTTCGGAGGAATTTCCTGTGATCAGCACTCCCACGAAACACTTTTATGGATAACATGATATTGGGATTGCTATTCAGGAAAATAGGCCTCTAAGGAATATTTAAATATTAAAATGTAACTGTGTTCTCTAGCCTGGACTTACAAGGCAAAAACCATTTCTCCTGTATCTAGAAAGCTTTTAAACAGTAGCAGATATGTGAAATGTGAAACGTGCTTAGCTACAATTTTGGAGTAACTAGAAAGTTATCTTGCAAGGAAGACAATGTTCATTATTCAAGAAATTACTATACTGTTCATAGTTTTTTTAAAAAATATTTCCTGTTTATAAATACTTTGGGAAACTGTGAGTTTCCTTGTCACATTGCCTACACCTTCATAAGAAAAATGTAGTCAGATTCAGAGCAGCTTCTTTTACTAAGTAAAGGCAATTTTAGTTGCAATTAAAATATCAAATGTGAAAAACTAGATTTCATTGGAGATGTAGAAGGTCGCCATGGGCACCACTGGCCTTGAGTATTAATCACCTGGTTTTGACCATCCATGTCAGCTCTTCCCCTGGGCCCTCTGATACCCATTGTTCTCTGTCTTGTCCAGTGCCTCACCAGATCCCATTGGCTTTCCACTTAAATATCTCCTAAACCCATCCACTTTTCTCCATCTGTGCTGCCAATTCTCTGGTTCAACCTCCTACCATCCCTCTCTCTGCCCCACTGCATCTATCCTTACCCTCCTCAAGTGTCTTTTCCATGATACAGTGTCTCAGTCAGCTGCTGGTGCTGCTGCTGTAACAGAATACCATAGACTGGATGGCTTAATCAATAAGAATTTCTCACTGTTCTGGAGGCTGGGAGCCTGAGATCAGGGTGCCAGCATGGTGAGGTTCCAATGACGATTAGAGTTTCAATGTATGAGTTTTAGGAGGATACAAACATGCAGATGATAGCATGTTGGCTCAGTGATCTTGAAAAATGCCAGTTGGATCGAGCCAGATCCCTGCTTAAAACCTTCACCGTGACCTATAAGGTTCTGAATTACCCAGATCAGCCCACCTTTCCAGTCTCATCCCATGCTGCTGACCCTTGCAAAAAATAGTCTGGCCACACAGATCTTTATTAACTTCAACTTCCCAACCCTGATGTTTTTTCATTATCTTTTCAACTGCCACTCCTCCCTCTTAACTAGTTTGTTCCTAATCACTTTACAAATGCCAACAGAATTTCACTTTCTCAGGGAAACTTACCTGCCAGACCAAGTTATGACCCCAAGTTGTATTTCAAAGACATTCTTTTATTTTCCTTTCAAGTCTTTATCACTATTTGTAACTATTAGATATTTTTATTTGAAAATAGCATTCAGGGGTGCCTGGGCGGCTCAGTCAGTTAAGCATCCAACTCTAGATTTCAGCTCAGGTTGTGATCTCACAGATTGCGGGTATGAGCCCCACATAGGGCTCCACACTACCAGTGTGGAGCCGGCTTGGGATTCTCTGTCTCTCTCCCTCTCTCTCTTCCCATCCCCAGTCCACATGATCACTCTCTCTCAAAGTAAATAAATAAACTTAAAAATAAATAAATAAACTAATAGCACACACTACTGGAATGCACTGTGCTCTCCTATACTATGGACTCCATGTCTGTTTGGCTCATTTCTAGACCTTCCTGCTGAAAACATGTTGAATGTTGGGTTTTTCAAACCTACCAGCCTCCTTTTCTGGTCCCTTTCCTGGTCCATTGGGTTTATCCAGCCAGGTTACCTGGAGGATTGTAAAACAGCAGAGCTGGAAACAACCTTATAGATCATCTAACCTCCACCCCCATTTTGTATAACAAATGGGGAAATAAGACTAGAAAACAAATTGCCAAAGGCCATATAATAAACTAACTCATAGAAGAGCAGCACTAAAAATCAGGTCTTTGGTTTGTCGGTTCTCTGGTATTTCAGGAGATCAAATCATTCCTTCTCCCATTTTTCTTATCACCATTTTTTAGATTGAAATCTGTTGTCGATTTTATAACCTAATATTGGTATAAAAATATATCCTTTTCAAGTAAAATATGGTTCTTGTTTAGGGTTATCATTCAGGTTATATCTACCCAAGCAACACGGATTAGAACACTTAAAATGTTTTGACTTCAAACAATGGTGATTAGATATTTTAACTCGGCATTTTGACTATTTTGGCCCCATGATTCAAGCCCAAAGATGAGTTTTAGTCTATGTTCATTAATACAAAAGCGTTAATCATAATTGTGCCAATCTTAATGCAGGCACATTAAGAAAGAATTACCAGAGCAAACTCCATTAAGCCAGCTTAACTCCTTAATCAATGTTCTAAACAGCACACTTAAACCATTTCTGACCTTTTTGAAAGTTTTCCTTGAAATTACTGTCTGAAAGATCAGTTCTTCGTGTACAACAAAAATTTGATTCATCATCCAATTTTTCTGGCTCCTACTATTATAACATCTAGTATAGTATTTCTTCCTTTGTGTCTAATGCTTCTCTCAAGTCCAATTTTCTTGTAGTGTGTTTTGCAGATGTGAATTTGCCTTTCAGGATCTGGTTCATGGCTTTATTTAACATATGCAGGTTTAGGCACTTTAGTGTTTTTTATTTTTTACAAAATTGAATTTTCCCCATTTTTTTTTGGAGTTTAAAGACTTATGAACCAGGGTTTTGCTTTCGCAGTTAGCTTCCTCTATAATAAATTTTTCCATCTACTGTTTTATCTCTTATGAAATTTATTTTCTAGCGAGCAGTTCTGCCAGTTAAATGCAGTTTGAAATTGGACAAAAGTCTATTTGCTATTATTTGATTCCTCCTTAAACACAGAAAAGTTTTAGCATTTTTTCTTTTGATATTTCAAGGTTTCTTTCTTTCTTTTTTTTTTTTTTCCTGGTAGGGAATGGAGGTGGCCCAAGACAATCATCTGTTTAAATTGTTACCTGATGAAATATTTGATTTGAGGGGAAAACAATTTAGCTCTGACACTTCTTATCCCATCCCTTATTTTATAGCTGGGGAAATCAAGGGTCAGAGAGGTCTTCTGATTTGCATAGGATCACAGAGATAGGACTGGATTTCAGGTCTCTTGACATCTGGGACACTTTGAGGGGAAAGCCTCCAAAGTTGAGTATGCTTTCCCGAGAGGAGAAGCTGGCTTTTTGTTACTATGGCAATGGAGGGGATTTGAGATTTTTTGACAAGTTTACCCCCTACCTGTACTGCAAGGAAAAAAGAACCACTGAGCTAATCTTTATGGTGATTCAAAACACTTTAGATAGATCCTGTCACATGCTTTATAAGTTCCTAATTGATTGTGTGGAATTAAGTTATTGGGCAGAGAACCATCTAATGGAAACACATTGATGAAATCATTTTTGAGGGACATTAATGGAACTTAAAATAAAACTGAAATGGCTTTATGGATTTTTCACTCAAACTGTTTATGAACATTTATTGCCAGTAAATTATATTGTGTCAGAAGAGGGAATCAGTAGGTATGGCTTTAATAGAAACCTTTTTGAAATAATAAAATCGAGAATAATTTATTATCTAAGAACAGATAGGGGATGGGAGAATTCATCCTGATGGATGTTTGTCCACTCTGGAGCTTCTAGAAGAGTTAAAAATGGTGTTAAAAGCAGAAGCCTGATAGGACTTGGAAATAAATGGTGTTTTTGAAAAGTATTAATATCTCATCTCATCGTGCATGTGGATTGTTTTCAGAAGAGAGGTGAGGGGAGATTTAGCAAGTGTTACTTGAGGGTATAAACATTGGGATTTGTTCATATCTCATAAAAAGCTGAACAAGTAGAGAATGATTTAATATAATGAAAGAGACAGTCTAGAATAGTAGTCACAGACATTGGTTCCAGGGCCAAAAGATGAGAGTTCGGGTTCTGACACCTCCTTTTCACTGTGCAACCATAGGAAAATACCCTGACTTCCCTGAGTGTCAGATTCCACATCCGTAGCAACAGACATCCATAGTCCCTACCTCATAATAATGATCAAATTAAAACAATTTCCATAATTTCTAGTTTCTAGTATGTGCTTTAAAAATGTCACTTTTAAGAGTCATAGAGGACCTGGATAAGGGGAGAAAAAATAGGTTTCATAAATATTTTAGTACTATAAGCAGTATCATATTGACTATCATCTGCTGATTTCTATGTGCCAAAGATCTTGTTCAATCTTCCAAGACCCCTAGGAGATAAAGTTACCATTAATATCCTTTCTTTTCAGAGAAGAAAACTGAGCATCATAGAGATTGGGTTTCATGCCCAAGGACACTCAGATAATGAGAAATTCTGGTACATTCCCCTGAGAAGTCATATCTGTGAGTCTGTTTTCCAGTATGGATGGCACGTATGGGCCCCTGTGGCAAAGTGCATCAAAAACAAAATCAGAGGGCATCTGGTTGGATGGTGGGAGCAAAAGGAGCCTTAGTGAGTGTCTTGCCCTTTACTTTGATCCCACATCCAGAGCCCGTCAACCACCCAGATCCTCTATGAGAGCCTAGACCCCTGGGTTTTGCTGTCTTGCCACCTTATGGGCTCCACATTCTCCTGGCATTCAGAAAACAAGACACTAGGGTATAGTGGCTAAAAGTAGGGCCTCGGTTCAGATGCCTGCATATGAATCTCAGCTCAGGCATTCACTATTCATGTGACTGTGAGCCCCTGTTTTTTAGCCCCACTTGTCTTGTAGGACAATTAGTTTTCTTGGTCTGGGGAAGAAACTACAGACCTTTGATCTCATTTTATTTTAAAGCAATATTTGTATTTAGCCCAAATAATATTCTCTTCTTAGCATAGCTCTTTTATTTTAAGAGGCACAGTTAAAAGGAGTTGGATTTTGGACATTCATTAAAAATGCAATGTGATACATGAGGAGTTTTATGACAGTAAATTAGTACTCCCATAGAAGTATTAGTACCAATTGGAAATAAGTAGTACCAAATTGAAGGCCAATAAGGCGTCTGGTGGAAGTCTAGGGAACCTAAAATTGAATCTGTCTGTATTCTGTATGTGACCTTCGGAGACCATGGTTGTTCCACAAGCATATGGTGAGCACCCATAATGTATTAGATGACTTCATATAACCTTTTTTATCCCCCTTGGAATTTCTTTAAAAGGGTGGCAGAGCGAGGGGCCACTGGCTGTGGTACACCACTTCCTTCCTGAGCTTAGTACAGCCAGATGTTAAGAAGTGGCAAATGAGGTTTGGTCAGTGTATCTGACAAATGGAGAAACAGACGCAGCACAAAGCTTGAATAAAATAAAGAAAATAGTGCATGCTTTTGAGGTTCATTTTAAGAAAATGGCATTCTTCATTTTTGGACAATTGAACTGAATAAATGTAGTATATATCCTTATATATGTATATATTTTGCATAGTCCTAAGCAGTAGGTATTCTTGGGCTTCAAGGGGCCTTATAAAATGATAGGAGGATACAGGAGATATCAGTGAAACACAAAGCCTCACAGCATTTTAATACCAGTTCAAATAATGAAGGTTGTCTATGAGCAGTACTGATTGCTGTATCGGTAAGCCAGACAATTAGGGTTGATTTTAAGGGAGGTAATGCTCTTTCTCATGCAGTTTTCATAGTTTTCTTAGTAGAGGAAGGGGAGATATGAGCTGGTACTAAAGAGTCGACACAGTGTATGTAAACAGAAATAACTTTCCTAGCCTTAATCAGGTGTATAATTGTTCCTTTTAATCATTAAAAACAACAACAACAACAACAACAACAACAACAACAAAAATAGGTTCCAGTGGCTCAGAACTAAGCATCTCTAAGGAATAGAAAGGGAAGGGCTTTCAAGGGAAGCCCCTGTTAATTGCAGTAGTGACAGATGGGAATTGCTCAACAACAGGTTTGAGATGGTACTGAGAGGTGACTAAAGCCATGCTCTTGGGTCAGACACTTTAGAGCCACGTCCCAATGTGTCACTCATTGTCCCGTGATTTCTCCTGGCCTATTTTACCTACTAGGCACCCTCTACAGTATCTTTCGTCTAGGCGCTCTTCAAAGGATCACAAAAATCTTGGAGATGTGGATCGTATGCTCTGCAAAACAAAATTTAATACATGTGTAACAAAAGCCACATTATAGTCTATAATCCAACCCAATCTTATTCACTTATTGTGTTAGTCAGGATTCTTCAGAGAAACAGAGTCAATATGGATCTACCTATGGGAAGAAAGTCATTATAAGAAACTGGCTCAAGTCATTATAGAAGCTAAGGAGTCCCACAATCTGCTGTCTATAAGATGGAGACCCAGGAAAGTTCATGACATAATTCAGAATGAGTCCCAAGGCTCACTGATAACCAGTGCAGTCAATGGTGTAGATTCCAGTCTGGGTATTAAGGCCTGAGAACAAGGAGCACTGATGGCAGGAAAAGATTGATATCCCAATTCAAGCAGTTAGACAGGAAGAACCTAATTCTTCCTTACTCCGCCATTTTGTTCTAGTCGGGCCCTCAACAGGATTGGCTGATGCTCACCCACACTGGGGAGGGCACACTGCTCTGCTAAGTCCTTTGATTCTACTCTCATCTGGAAACACCCTCACACCCAGAGGTTGTGTTTAGCTCAGTATCTGATTACCTCATGATCCAAGTCAAGCTGACACATAAAATGAACCACCACATTTATAAAGAACATAATAAAGCTTAAATCACTAGGGCAAAATAGTGTATGCATAATAAAACAACATGCTTAGGAAATTTACATCAAAAAATGTTGTATATAATTGAGACTGTGGGTACATTTTGATATATTTGAAAGGTGGTGGGTTGGTGTCTTGAAAGGCAAAAGTGTCTATGGGCAGAAAAAGATCTTTAATGTCCCCACACTAAACGTCTCTTTGCCTACTGCAGCTGTTGGTAGGGTGGTTGCAGGCAATAAATGAGCTAGTACATATGATGTGTACATGATGGTATCTGGCTTGTAGTAGTCACTCAAAATGCTAGCTCAGATTAATAGTTATCATTTACCAGGATACTTTAGTGACCATCCATGATGTTAAAATTTGAGGCATTGTTTGCTGATTTTACTTGCAGTAGTCTTACTTGTTTTTACAGTTGCTACAAAAGTCAAGAAACCATTTCATTTTCCTAGACTTAGCTAAGATAAATCTGGATTTGTAATATCAGTGGTTACTGGAGGAATTCTAGACATCATAGCAATGCAAGAGGATTCTAGAAATTCACACATGCATACAAGGTATTATTCTGCCCCTTTTTGTGGCTTCAAAGAACTACACCAAAAAAATGTATAAAAATCAACACCTTTACTTCAAAGTGCAGGATACTGCCTAGCTAAGTTTAATTGAAAAACTAATATTCAGTGCAATTGTCTGTGATAAACTAAGGCGTAAATGAGTTGAAAAACACTTTGGGAGCAGACAAATCAGATAATCACCACCTCTATGGCTGGGAAGGTTCAGTTGGTGATAACAAGTTGTAAAGATAAAAGCTTGTAGAAAGGTCAAGAGCTAACTGTCTAGATTGGGTTGGGGATCAATGTTGAATAATACTCAAAGTGTGAAAGCACTGAACTTCAAATGATCTCTCACAGTGTTCTGTTTTGTTTAACTTTTCAAGATAATAGTGTAGAACTTTAGGGAAAAATGTTTTTGCTGGATTTTATTAGGTGAATGGTTTACAGTGTTATAGTGTTCTCCACCATCCACCCACTGCTGAGATGTTGTATGTGTTCTATGATTTGTGCCCCACACTGAAATAAGAGGGCTTCAGCTGCTGTTTTTCAAAACATTTCCAGTTGGGTAACTATTAATAGTTGATGAGAGACAAGAGTTAGACTGTGCCATTTCTAGGCTTTTTTTTTTTTTTTTTTTAATGTTAACATTGTATTTGCCTCATGGCCTCACTCTGATCTCAGCAAGAACACTTTCAAAAGCAGCTCCTTGTTTTTTCACAGGCTGTTTGCATGATTTGATTCAGTGCCCCCCCCCCCCCCGCCCTCACTAAAGGTAGGAAGCTAAAGCCAATGGCAAAATGTGTGCTTTGGGTTGTGTGAAGGATTCACTACATTTAGCTCCACTCATTGTGCTGATCGTGTCCCCAGGTGACATGCAAAGTCTCCAACCTCTGTTTGCTTTTTTCTTTTGTTTACAGGAGCGGAGGGCACAGTGTTCCCTAAATCTATAGAGACACCTAATGTCAGGGCAGACCCCTTCAAGGAACTAAGGTAAATTTCTGACTATGCTTTGCATTGATTAGTGGCTGTTTCCTTTGTCTGAGCAACTGGCTGATGATCCATTTTGACTATAAGGAATGTAATAGCGTCACAACATGAATATACAAACTGGGAGAGATTAGAAAGGACAAGAAGATAAGCTACAGCCAAGGGAAAATTTTCTCTGAGAACTTAAGAAGATTGAGGGTTTGGAGGAAGAGGTTGCCAGCCTTGTAATTAGGAGATGCAGGATTCATTCATTTGCGCTGCCTGTTTCCTGCTGTATTTTGTGGGACCAAAAAACCTAACCAGTTACAGCACTAGTCAGTAATTGGTGCTGATCAGCCCAAAGAAAAGTGGTATCTGAAAGAAACTGGACTCTAATACGATACAGATTTTTGTTTGTATGTAATAATCTCTCCATTACTTGGAGTGTTATGGTACTAGAACTACTTTCTGTGGATATTCCTTGTACTGGTGTTAATCTTCAAATATCTATAATTGTGCTGCCTTGAGCAGAAAAAGACTCTGAGATCCTGTATATTTACCACCAACAACTAAGGAAACAAAAAAGAACAATATATATACCTATAGATAAACAGACAAACAGAGATAGATATAACCTAAAAACCATTACAGCCACCAAAGGACCATCCCTGGCTCCAAAAAGGAACCCATAAAAAGTGGTATGTTGACACAAATATAACTATAATTTTTACCATATACTTATGATATAGGCAGGCTGGGACCCAGAGGGGTCTCCCGCAGGACCAGTAAGAGGGTCCTGTGCTTCATGCAAGAAGAAATCAAATATAATCTGGAGAAAGTGAAAGCAGAATTTATTGAATAGCATGAGTGACAGACAGAAAATAGCAGATGGAGTGTCTGGGAGACTCAGAAAGGAAAGGAGAATGAGCTTCAGCATCGCTTGGGATTAGGGTTTTATACAGGAAAGGGGTCTGAGGTATGCGTTTCTCCAGGAATCCAGGGTAGGGTCTGATCAACTGCAAGTGTCGGGTGACCAATAGCTGTTATTCCATAAATCACTGAAGGTAGGGGGTGTTGATGCCAGTGTAGGCCGTGGTTTGTTGGAAGATAATGTCCTGGAACATGTTTGGGTTTTGGCTCTTCTTAGATGTTATCAGATGTTTGGGACCTAGAACAAAATTCAGATTAACTTTCTTGCTTCCCCTTGGAAGTGGGAACATAGCTCCTTTGGCTTATTCAGAAATGGGGTCTAGTAGAAAAACAGCAGAGATGGAGCCTTTCTAAAATGGAGTCTCTTCTGCTTCCCTACCTCATTTACAGCCATGAAGAATTCAGGGAATGCTGGATTTCTTCCTTTCTTGTAGTTCTTCTAGCATAAATCATCATAAATAATATTGAATATTTAATAGTAGACATCAAACATAAGCAAATGTGTTTGTATCACACAAGCCATATCTACTTTTTCAAGATGCAGCCCCGAGATCTATGTCTTGCTAAAACGGCAACAGCCATGTTGGCGTTTGGATTTCCCTGAACAGAAACACATTCTCAGTAAGTGGAGAATATATCTCCTCATTACAAAATGCCTAGCATTCTTGCAAAGCTTGTAAGGCTTTATGACTATAGGGAAATAAATTGGGCCAAAGGAAGAGGATAGTTGGTGAAGAAAGAGAACATTTTCTTCTCCAAATCCCATATACCATGAGCTGTATTTTTAACATTATATGCTACATTGCAAGGTTTTATTTTTTCCTTGAATAGTTGCTTCCATCTCAGGGCTTCTTCCTGCCAGAAGTTACCTGACCGTCAGCTAGATCCTTTGTTTCATCTTAGGTACTAAAGCTGGAATCTTTTCAGCAAATCCACCCAAGGAAACCTGTATTTCAGGACTCTGAGAGCAAGCTCATTCTCTGAGAGTGCAGCGAATCCTCGTGTCTGTGATATAAGAGCTCTTTTTTGAGACAAGCTAATGTGTGACCTGTTTCCCTTTCTTTTCACAGACCTCTTGAGGAACAGGGTTATTTTTTAACACAACTGGTCAGTAATTAGTGCTGATCAGTCCAAAGAAAGGTGCTGTCTAGAAGAAGTTGACCTCTAAATATGATCCAGTAATTCCTCCCCTCCCCCATGGAACAAGTGCTCCATTACCTGGAAGGCATGGAAAATATGAGAGTCAAAAATTTAGGCTAACTTTGCTTTAAATAGAAAAATAAGGGTGCCTGAGTGGCTCAGTCAGTTAAGCATCCGACTTCAGCTCAGGTCATGATCCCACAGCTCCTCAGTTCGAACCCCGCGTTGGGCTCTGTGCTGGCGGCTCAGAGACTGGAGCCTGCTTCAGATTCTGTGTCTCCCTCTCTCTCTGCCCCTTCCCACTCATACTCTGTCTCTCTCTGTGTCTCAAAAATAAATAAATGCAAAAATAATTTTTTAATAGAAAAATAAATCTTACATGGTTAAAAACAAACCCAGCCCACATCAAATAAAAAGACAAATTATCCAAGCATCAGCCCACTTTAGAGATCCATATTCTGAAAACTTTAGAGCACAGTAATTGCTCATATAAGGTTGTAGACTATGGTCCTCTGTTGACACCAATGGAAAACCCTGGGACCTTGCCTTAAAAAAATTAAATCTCCAAAATTTACAAGTGAATCTCCTGAGTCAAAGTGCAACAAAATAAGGACTTCTGCTCATTGCTACCTTTCCATTGTTTATTTTAAAGTTGTAAGCATATCCTATAGAAATAAGAAATAAAATTTTCTTGCAGGACACATAAAAAGACTTTCATACGTCATTCTACAACTGGAATGTAGAATGTTCGCCCCTATTCAAATTGTGTTGATGGTTGATAGCCTGAATGGAGTCAGGCCTAGAATGTGATAATTAGCTCCTTCATCCTTATGATTTTTTTTTTTTATTTTAATGGCACTTTGTAGGAGAATCTCTGACCAATTGAAAGATAATGAAATGTAGCTGATATGTTAGCCCAGACCAGTGCTTCTGTGGATGTTTCACCTTTGTCATCTAATGGTACCACACTTTACTCTGTGCTATTGAACGGTATTGACCTTGGATATTGAGTAAATAGGTAATGAACTTGGTGACTAAGTCTTCTGGCCTCTGGCTTTACACTTGGATCAGTTTTACTGATCCAGTGCATTTGTGCTGGGATGTCTTATCATCTTAGGAAAGTAGAATAACCTAAGGAAGATCCCTGGATTTGTGCCAGCAGACAGCACTGAGCGAGCTGTTCAGGTGAAGCAGAATTGGTCCACTCCTCAGGAGCAACACAACTGAGGGGAAGAATATCGAGCTGGGGGACAGATACCTACAGCAAACACACTATATAGCCTTGAGCTAATCCTGGAGCACTGATATCTATAAAAAGCCAGGTCTCTTCAGGCTCCAAACAGCTAATCCCCTTATATTATTTTACTTTTTATTATAAAGTAATTTTAGATTAACAGAATAGTTGCAGGGGACCTTCGTGGCTCAATGGTTAAGCATTGGACTCTTGATTTTGGCTCAGGTCATGATCTTGTGGTTTGTAGATGGAGTCCCAAGTCAGATTCATTCATTCATATTCTCTCTCTCTCTCTCTCTCTCTTTCTCTCTTTCTCTCTCTTTCTTTCTTTCTTTCTTTCTTTCTCTCTCTCTCTCCTTCTCTCTCTCCTTCTCTCTCACTCTCTCTCTCACTCTCTCTCTGCCTAAATAAATAAATAAACAAGTAAATAAACCTTTGCAAAAAAAAAAAAAAGAAAAGAAGAGTTGCAATATTCCTGCAGATTATCCCTCTATACCCTTTACCTGGTATTTCTGATGTTAACATCTTACATATCCATGGTATATTTATCAAAACTAAAAAATTAACATTGTAGCCCCATAAAATATCTTATTTTATGTAAGATTTGCTTAAAAACGTGCAATCACCTGAATGCATTACAGATCCAAAAAATATGTAAAGAAGAGTTTAACAGAAAAACTATTTGTTGATATGTGAATTAATGCATCTTTAAAACTCCCACTGCAGTTGTTAGAATGTTTTTAATGAGAGTTGTTTTTTTTTTTTATTTTAACTTGTTTTATTTTTTATTTTTTAAAATTTACATCCAAATGAGTTAGCATATAGTGCAACAATGATTTCAGGAGTAGATTCCTTAGTGCCCCTTACCCATTTAGCCCATCCCCCCTCCCACAACTCCTCCCATAATGCTCAGTTTGTTCTCCATATTTATGAGTCTCTTCTGTTTTGTCCCCCCCCCTTATTTTTATATTATTTTTGCTTCCCTTCCCTTATGTTCATCTGTTTTGCATCTTAAAGTCCTCATGTGAGTGAAGTCATGATATTTGTCTCTCTAATTTCACTTAGCATCATACCTTCCAGTTCCATCCACGTAGTTGCAAATGGCAAGATTTCATTCTTTTTGATTGCTGAGTAATACTCCATTGTATGTATATATACCACATCTTCTTTTTCCATTCATCCATCGATGGACATTTGGGCTCTTTCCATACTTTGGTTATTGTTGAGAGTGCTGCTATAAACATGGGGGTGCATGTGTCCCTTCGAAACAGCACACCTGTATCCTTTGGATAAATACCTAGTAGTACAATTGCTGGGTCATAGGGTAGTTCTATTTTTAGTTTCTTGAGGAACCTCCATACTGTTTTCCAGAGTGGCTGCACCAGCTTGCATTCCCACCAACAGTGCAAAAGAGATCCTCTTTCTCCGCATCCTCGCCAACATCTGTTGTTGCCTGAGTTGTTAATGTTAGTCATTCTGACAGGTGTAAGGTAGTATGTCATTGTGGTTTTGATTTGTATTTCCCTGATGATGAGTAGAGAGTTGTTTTTTTAAATAATGTTCTATACCCAGATTTTCTTTGCCTTACTTGTCAGTGGGAACTGAGTTAAAAAGACTACAGGTTATATTTCCATACACTAACTTCTGAACTGAACAAGCAAAACTTAAATATCCATCCGTGTCCTTCACTTACCCCAAATATCAAACGTGGGAAAATAGCATCTATTTTAGAGACCTTGTCTGTTGGGATAACTTGTTTCCTCCAACATCACTTTGGATTTTGAAGGTTTTTTTTTGTTTGTTCTTTTATTGTTGTTTGTTTGCTTGTTAATGAGAGGCAGATGTTAGGCCTCCAGCACATCTTCCTAGAAGATCTCAATCCTCAGCTCAAAAAGTAGTAGCTTCCTCTGCTAGAGTTTCGGTTGACTGCTTTCTTTTTCAGAGTTACTATCGTTACTGTATTCACAATGTTCACTTAAGATGTTTGTAAATAATCCAGAGTTGAGTTGAACAATCACAAAAGAGGGTTGCTTCTCTCCAGACAAATAATGAGGGTTAGCAAGGTCTGAGCCCAATATCCAAGTTGGGTGGTTTGTTGACTTTGCCCCTGAAGGACAATTCTGAAATAATGACATGTTGCTCTAGATTCAAGACTCTACTGAAAAAAATCTACCAGTCACTATGCCTGTCTCTTGAAATAAGAAAAACTAACTTGGAACAGAAACTGGATTTTAATAAATTCACGATCTGAAATTCATAATCTGACTATATTAAATGTTCACTTGTTCATTATTTTTTTTCCTGGTGTCTGTATATAAAGACAATTGGAAAGTTCCCTGATCTCAGGCTGTGCATGATCTGAGACAGGAAATAGGCCATTTAGTTTTGCATATGTATTTTCTGTAAGAACAGAAGCTACCTGTGAATGCCTACCTTGCTCTAAGGATTCTTTTCAACTATGAAGCTCTCTGTAAGATTCTGATCCTACAGGAACAGGAAATAGACTGTGAGATCTTATTTCCCACACATATGCCAAGGCAAATGTAAAACATAGGAGAAGGTTACCTAGACCACTAAACACATATAGCCAATTCTGTTCCTCTGGATATCACTAAAAGCTTGGAAGGGACCAAAAAACAGCAAGAAACCAAAAGATCTTTACAAAAGAATTTTTCATCAACTAATGTGTGGATGTGCTCTTACTCTACATACAGTTATGATAAGGGTGGTGACCTTATTTCCATTTCATCATAGGTCAGTCACTCTTGGCCAGTTTTTTTTTTTTTTTTTGGACACTTACTAGGAGACAAGGCATGTGCTAAATATTTGGAATAAAGAGATAAATGAGTACTCAAATAATTTATAGTTAAGGAGAATAAGATAGACATGCAACCCAAATATAAGGTAGTATGATAAGTGATGGACTAGATATATGAACAAAGTCAGAGGACACACAGAGAATGACACAGAGAATTCTACCTGAGAGGGTTAGGTATGGGATATTTTAGTCGCAAGATGAAAGAAAAAGCCAGTAAGTGGGCCTCAGAATTTAAAAAGCATGGTTCTCTAGGTCCACTTAATGTAAAGGCAAATAGGCCAATGTATTTCTGTAGCTCCCAAGAATATTACCGTGTCATTTCTAAAAATGAGGTGCTATAATTTCCTTATGACCATTGTGTTCTTTAATAAATTGTGAAGGCAATCTCAAATATGATCACAGAGGACTTTAAGGATTGTTACAAGTTTCAGAGTTTAGTACATAATTCAGAACTGTAAGAGTCATTACTATCAAACCCATTCTGCCTCTTCAAATAAACAAGGCATTTCTTTGCTACTGTGTTTTTTTTCCCCACAACATTACCAGAGTTTTAATAATAAAGCAGAAAGATGCATCTGTTACTCCCAATATGCACTTGAGTATTCTGTGGGATTTTTTTTAATGGATAGATACTAATCTAAACTCCTTTGGGAACGTTTGAGATTTAAAGTCTGTGTATATCATAGGAAAACAAGAATTAGAGACTTCCAAATTGACAAAAAATGAATTTATTTCTTTAATTTTATTTTAAAACGGCTGTAGCCAACTAAATGTTTATTTGACTGGCAGTGGTTTATAAATGTAAGCCACAGGAACAGTCTGTTAAAGCATCAGAGTTCTATTAATTAGAGACTTAGTAATACTTCTCCCTTCCCGTGTCCACCTCAAAAGTCAAAATAGCAAAAATACTGGATGGGTGGTCACATTTTTAATGACATGTGTAATATATATATTATATATATACATATATAATATATATATTATATATACATGGATATATATCATTTTATACACATATGACATTTTTACATATATGCATATATACATATACACATACATATGTATTTTATATATATATGCAGGTAGAGAGAGGAGGGAGAGGCTATATATTATGCTTCTTATAGCTATGGGTGCATGGTATATGGGGGAATACCATTGTAAGAGAAATCCTTAAATGTTCTCCTTTTTAAACATTTTGCAGACATGTTCTGTAATTTTGTTGATCTTCCCTCTCCTCTAACTTCCAATTCCATGTACTTAGACTAGGTTTTTCAGTTTTATTTTGCACATATGAAATTCACAATTGTCTGATCACAGATCATGAATACTGAAGTTATTCAAAGGAGAAATGAAAATGTACAATGGCCAGATAATGTCATAGATACTCACAAGCCTTACAAAACAGAAGGATCATGACACAGTGTTCATGTTTGTCAAGAGTCATGCTTTGAAGGTATTCTCCATTGTGTTTGAGTTTGGCCCCAAATCCTATCTTCTTTGTGAACTTGGACAAGTCTCCTAAGCTATCCTCACCCAGTGCCTAGAACATGGGAAAAGCTCAGTGAACATTAATTCAACAAATGTTAGCTACTGGGAGGAACAAGCAGCTCATTTTCATGGGGCTCCAGCCCTCAGACACGAGTCCCTAAAGTTTTAAATTTCATCAACCAGTAAAAAGTTTCTATGAAACCTGGGTGACTAATAATTCTTTTTCAATAAAGGACAAAACCAAAAAGCTTTTGTGTATCTACATCTACTGTTGACTAAGACATAGCCTTAGAATGAAAGCCCCATAAACTGCATGCATGTAATAATATTAACATATAATTGCGGAGGCTCCATTTTCTCATTTTGCCTAAGATGCTAGGGACTGTATCACAATTTTTCACCAACCTACAGTGCCCACCCAGAAAAAATGAACATCTGAAAGCCACAGGCAAGAGCTTAAAGAAGTCCACTTTAAGGTTGCAAACCTGTTTGAAAACCCAAAGTAATACATCTTGTCCATCTTTCAAGACCATATATGTCCCTTTTCTCCCTCCTTCCCTTCTTTCTGCATTCCAGAATCCTATCATTGCCCCCCCCTTTTTTTCATTAATACCAAAACAGAGTTTGGATTTATCTACCTATTTATTTTGTTCCCTTATCCCCAACCTTTTCTCTAGGTGCCCTTTTCACCATGGTTCTCTAAGTATATAGGAGAAACAAAGGGGTAAAGGTAAAGAGATCCTGCCATATTTGAGGTATTTCCATCTTTCCCTTTGCCATGTTTATCTAAGGCTTTTTTGTTTTACAAATACGATAGAGATTATATTTTAAAGCTACCAAACCTTTGTGATCTGCCGACATCTCCTCTGTACAGTATAATTCTACCATTGGAGGCCAAGGAAGGATAAATGGAAGATAACATCATGGGGGAAACAGAGTCTACAGCATAGAGGAATTCCCACTCAGGAAGAGGAAATGGAAAATCCATCTTTTCTGATCTCTGGTGAAGTGTAGTAAGAAGATAGGAAATGTAGGGAAAGCAAGTGGTAAAATATACTACAGCCTGTTGACCTTTGTTCTCTGATTCATGGAAAGGGGAAACCAATTAGATTTCAAGGAAAGTCAGAAGCAGAGGGTCATTGTGCATTTTCATTTGGGACTCTAGGAGGAAACCAGCTTATAAATCTGGTTGGTCTCACAACCCTCTGGATTGTCATGTGGCTAGAGAGGAAGAGGGGACTTGGGTCAGCACTCTCAAATCTCCTTCAGCTCCTGGGGGTTGGGAATGCCAGGGCAGGAAGGAATCGACGTGGTATCCTGTTGAGCCCGGCAATTGATGACGATGGAGCAGACTAGTGGGCTCCTGGGCAGCTTCCCTGCAGTGGGTCTGTGGGCTCCAAAGCAGACAGTCCGATTTGGTGGTACAGTGGAAAACCTACCCAGGCCTCAGGGCCTACAAACACCATTCAGACTTCACTCAGCGAGCATTAAATGAGCCCAGTGAGCAGTAACCAGAATTCACCCTGTGAGGACTTAAGTGTGGGCTGCTAGGCTGATGTCAATCAGGACAACATCTTATGGAATCTGAACTGTCTTTGTTCCTGTTACCACAAGGTCACATAAGCCCCATCCTCCCCATATCCATTATGATATAAAGTGGGAGAAGAAAATTGAAAGATTAATTATTTATCCTAATGGGAAACAATACTTTTTAATCACAGAGAAGATGCCACAAGAAGTGTAATTTTTTTCTAACAATCCATAAGCATAAATTTGAGAGAACAATTAAGTCAAGTAAGAACAACAAAGAAATGCCATTTGCTATCACTGATGAACACAATTTGTAAATTGGGCAGCCTGCAATACAAGGTATTGTGTCAGTCATAATATCTGAGCTGACCATCAGGCTTCAGAAGCCATGAGTCTTCCCCTGTGTTTCTTGTAGGGAACACCGGGTGTGATCAAAAGGAAAAAAAAAATGTTTTCAGAATCTATCACCAGGCACCTGCTATTAGTGATTTAGTTTCTCTGTAAGTCTTGAACTGGCATTGATTGACACTCATACTCCCCAAAACGCTCCTAGATTTATAATCTCTTAAACCAACAAAATACTGGAGGAAATGCCTTAATAACTAAAACATTTACGTGCATCTCTCAAAATGATTACTCAACTATCTCTGACAGCTAAAGCCATCAACCATGTGAAATGAGGCACCTTAGTACCTATGTGGTTGTCCCTTAATGGCTGGCCCATTTTCATCTGAATCCAAGAAAGGCAATGTGACACATGATTATCATTATCCAGGACAAGTGGCTTTTACTTAAGAATTAAAATTATATCTTTTAAATTAATTTTTAATGTAAGAGTTCAAAATGTGAAAAAATTACTCAGAAGATTAACTCATGATGGGGGGGGGGGTGCGGTTTGAAATGGCACTTTCGTCCATGTTGTCAAGGCAGGTATGAGATCCTAAATTAAGTGCTAACCTCTCAGCCTTTTAGAACAGAATGGGCATGAGTGTAGGTTTGACAAAATTCCTGAGTTGGGACTACCTTCTGCCTCAAAAGGAGCATTGTGACTTTATTGTTTTTATCTTGATTAAAATGTCAGCAGCTGCCATTTATTATGTAAAGTGTGTGGGGTAGATTGTTCTATTATTCTTGAAAAACACACAATTGCTTTGTGATTCTCCGGTTTTTTTCCCCCTCAGTAGGATGGCTCTGCTGGGTGCATAGACAGAAAATCTTGCTTAATTACACCCTTCATGATTTTGGCTCAAAGCCAGCCTTGTTTTATTCCAATTATAACCTTTTCAAAACAAAGAGTAATGGGAGTTGAAAGGAACAAGCTGACAACAGTTTTTTACCTGAAATAAATTGAGAACTAGAAGTGAATCATAAAAAGAAAAAAAAATCAGCCAATGGATGTCATTTTGTTTCTTACTCCAGAATTTTCCATGGATTGTTAGAATATAATATAAATGAGATCAAGACCATCCGATCTCAGAGAGAATTCTATAAACTCACTGGATTTCCTGGCCAGGGACTATGTGCCAACTTGGGTCAAATGTCAATCCCTTGTTTGCTATCCTTTGGTGGCTCCCACTGACTTGAAGATAAAATTTCAAAACCAGAGTACTCACAAGTAACCTTCAAGTAGTTGATCTGGCCTTGGGTGATGTCCTGGCTTCTCATCTCTGATCACCCTTACCCCCCTTCCAATCTTTTCTTTTCTTTTTTTTTTTTTTTTTTTTTTAACAATTTGTTGTCAAGTTAGCTAGCACACAGTGTGCTCTTGGCTTCGGGAGTAGATTCCCATGATTCATCATTTACATACAACATCCATTGCTCATCCCAACAAGTGCCCTCCTCAATGCCCACCACCCATTTTCCCCACTCCCCCCATCCCACCCCCATCAGCTTGTTCTCTGTATTTAAGAGTCTCTTATGGTTTGCCTCCCTCTGTGTGTAACTTATCTTTCCTTCCCTTCCCCTATGGTCTTCTGTTAAATTTCTCAAATTCCACATTTTGTTTCTCCCTCTGTTCTCCTCCTCTCCATTGCCTGTTCCTCCCACTGAACTTTTAATTCCTGAGCTCACATTTCAGTTTCTAAACATATTTTACTCTATAGCTGTTCCCTTCTGTAGCACCCTGTATTAATTTTGCAGGTGTATTATCGTCTCTTTATTCTTTGATGATATTAGTGATCATTTCAAATTTCTCCCGTTCTTACTTTTTAAAATTATGTTTCAGATCACTGGCTTTTTGATTGGGACTTTTTCAAACGGCTGGTGATTCTCAGATGTCTGTTTATGTTTTAGCATGAAGCACTAAGAATCTTTTGGGAAGTTTTGTGTGCATGAATGGAGCTTGTTGGATGTTGGGCTTCGAAGTAAGTAGCATGGTCAGGCTGGGATTTTTAGGTGGGTGACTCCAAATATGAGACTCTATATGCCTTTTTTCTCTTGGGCTGGTCAGTTTCCCCAGGTCACTGATTAGTGTCCTAATTCCTTGCTGGGAATGAAGCTGGTGTTCAGGTGGAGCCTACAAGGTGTCATTCTTCAACATGTAGATTTTCACTTAATTCCCTGTTTTCAGTATAGCACTGCCTTAGCTGTCCTTGTCTCACATAATTCAAGTTTTCCATAGTGAGAGTCCTAGTCCATTTGGACTGCTATAATAGAATATCATAGACTGGATAGCTTATAAACAACAAATATATTTTTTAGAGTTCTGGAGGCTGGGAAATCCAAGATCAAGGTGCTGACATGTTCCTGCTGAGGGCTTGCTTCCTGGTACATAGACAGCCATCTTCTTGCTGTGTGCTCATATGACACAAGTGGCTAGGGAGCTCTGGGGTCTCTAAGGGCACTAATCTCATTTGTGATGGCTTCCCCTAATCACCTCCCTAGAGCCCCACTTCCTGTAACCATCACATTGAGGATTAGTGTTTCACCATGTGAAATTGGCAGGAAGTGCGGTGGGGGGCACAAACATTTAGTCCATAATGGTAAAGGTGGCCTGGTCCCCTGGGTATGTACAGTGGAGAGACATCTAGTCTGAGAGTTTCCCATGGAGACCTCAACCAGCCTTCCTGAAAACAGTCCCACCAGACTGTCAGTCACAGTGATGCCGGCATGTTTCCATGCCTGCGCCTTGCAGGGATTATGCAGCCTGAATTTACTTTAGGCTAGGTCTTCCCCAAACCCACAGGCTCTTAGCTTTCAGTTTTCTGTCATCTGCTAGTGATGTCACCTCTGTTTGCTTTTCAACTTCCAAAACTGGATCAATACCTTTCTTCTACCCGCGCTGCTTCTCTTTTCATTTTGGGTGTGTGCCTTTTTTTTTGGGGGGGGGGGTCATTTTACAGTTATCTCCAGTCATTGCATTGGCATTTCAGAAGGAACAGAGGTAGACCTTTGTTGAGCTCAGTCAGAACTCCATGTGACTTCAGCACTTGTACCTTCTCTTTGTTTCCTCTGCTGTACCTTGGTGCCTTCCCTTAGAGCTTTGTTATTCCCTTGCCTTGAAACATTCTTCTGTACTCTCTGTCTACATAATCATGTTTCAACTCTCAGCTTAAATCGCACTTCCTAAGGAAACCCTTTGGGGCACACCCCTGGCTCATATGACCTGCCTGTTACAGACACACAAAAGCCCCTACATTTCTTCCTTGTTGGATTCACTGGCTGAGATGTCTTCCATGTTTGCCATTGCCCACACTCACAAAGGGGTTTAGGTTAGATGGATCATTACAAATGTATCCTCTCCAAAAGTATGTGCTCAACCAGCACAAACATGAGTAGTTGCCTCTTTCACATTTGTTTGTAAAGGAGAGCCCATCAAAGTCTCCTGGATTTTGTCTAAGCACTTATTATCCCATGCTTTTGTTTCTTCTGTCCACATGAAGTCATTTCCAAAAGAGAATAATTCAGTCTTCTTTCTCTTACAAGCAGTGTCAAAACTTTTGATTCTGTTTTCACCCTGGTTGTAGAGTCGTCACACTCCAGCAGAGCCATGCTTAACTGGAAGCCTCTGGCCTGTAGTTTCTCTCCATTTTCTCAACCATGGTTATTAGCATTCCTAGAGGAATGCGAAGTCCCCTTTTGCCCAGTTTTGCATGTCATTGTCCCTTCCTATTCACAAAGGGAAATGAGTTTCCAGGTCTTTGAGATTTTTTTTTCCAAAAAATAAAACCTGAGTCATTAATAATTATTTTCCTTGCCTGACATCTGAGCTCAGGCATACTCACTCCAGAATAACAGCACAGAGCCATTTGAATCCTGTGACTGTACAGGCACCATACTCCTAACCTTGAATAGAACATCGATGCTAATAAATTCCGGGGCTTAAAAAGGTGAATTATAGTCATTTCACACTTCGTGGCAGCTTCATGCTTAAGAAATAGCTTCAAACTTAATTATAATGCTTGTCCATTCATTAAGTGCAGATGACATTCCTCAGATAGATTTCTGCAATGACATCTGAGGGAAGGAGTTCAGAAACTTATTAGTTATTCATGATGGAGAATATTGACTGTGTACTGATTAAAGGAAAGTGTTGACACCCTTCTTAACATGATGCATCTGTCTGTTAGTTTATGGTTCTCCCTGTGGTCCTCATGGAAATCTCTTTGGGAAATGAAGAAAATACCCTTCAGCCTCTGAGTGCAAATATCTATGGAAAATATGCTTGATATGTGGGATTAAATAGGAGAGCAGGAGGCCTCGGGCCTCTGATTACCCACCCCCACAAATGACTGAGCTATGCTTTGAGGACCATTTGTGAGACACAACCATAATGAATTGGACACGTCCCCCTCTCCATGTTTGAGGAGCTATTACAATACATTCAGCACATTACTGACTGATTCTCAAGCTAGAAGTCAGTTCTTAAAGAAGGATGCATGGAGAGTTTTGCCTCCTGTCGTATACTAATACTATATCTTGAGTCATGCAGTGACTAAGTCAAATGAACAAGTAAAGGCACAATGTTCCTCTCTCTGCACAATGTGTGATATTCTTACAAAAAGAGAATTTTGCTATTCTAATGATGTGGGATGTCTAAGGAGTGAGGGCAATAGAACCCAAAGTGAGGAATCCCAACATAAGGAAGCAGTTTCTAATGGTCTGCAGTGGTAATTATCTCCCTTGATACTCATGAGAGACTCAACATAAGCAGGGGGCCGCCAGACCAAGACTATAATAGAGATGTGTCATGCATCAAAAGATGGGAAGATTTTAACTAAATGACCTTTCAGATATGCTTTAACACCAACATTCTAAGACTCGGCCTTCAAAGTACTGCTCATGGATGTGATGTTACCAGGGACCTCTCATTACATTTAAATTCCTTTTAAAGGCTGCATTCAGTGAGCTAATCTTGACTGTAACCTTGAAGGACACAGTCTGTGACCAACATTGATTGATTCCTTTTTATTTTTGCTTGCACTATGAGTGTTTGGAGTACAATTCAAATTCCTCACATTCCTGTGGTGCTTTGTAAATTTCAAAGCATTTTTATAAATACTCCCTCAGAAACAACCTAAAGTAGGACAAGAGGGATTGGCTTCATCCCCCATGGTACCCACGAGGAGACTGAGGGGTTAATGTTTGGCATAAGAAAAATGTTACTTTCTCAGAGCTCAGTAAGATTTTGAGGTTTTAGTCTATGGGCAGAATCCCTCACACTGGCAGCAGTACAGAGTAAAGGTGAGGGGAAGATTCTAGACCCTGACTACTAGACCCTAGATCCCCGTGTTGTCCTTCACTGCTAGGATATGCCTCTGGACAAGGTTTTAAAACCTCTATGTCAGCTGCCTCATTTGTGAACAGGGGGACGAGAACAGCACCAATTCAGAAAGGCTTGTGAGAACCAAATAGCATGATGTATACGAACAACTTCACACATACCTAGAATGTAGGGACTCAGATGTTAGTTTTGAGGACTTTGTTGTTGAAGCAACAGACCATTACTCATTCTGGATTATGCTCACGGGACCTGTCCCAGTGATAGGGGTAATTTTGCTCTGTCATTTGCCTCCCATAGAAAATGGTCAGCAGTGGGTTCCTAGCCTATTTTATACAAGTCAATATAATCAAAACAACAATAAAACAAAGTGTAAGGCAATCAAAGTAACAAACATTAATAGTGAACTTTAACCCAGCTTTGGAAATTTTCTTAGAGCAAAGCCATTTGCCATTTGTATTCATGCATTAGAGAGGCAAACCTTGTCCTAAGGAAAGGGAAACTGAAAGGTTGCACTACACAGACAGGATGAAGTGGTTAAGTGTTGTGGTTATGCATGAAAAGCTGAATGTTTTAAGCACTCATACAGCAAATAGCTTTTGACCTTTTTCTGAATTTCGTCACAATATGGTGAGGATGGAGGTGGAAACATTGTTTAAAAAGGAAAAACAAATTAGCTCGTAAGTTTTAAAATGTTTTAAAATTCACTAACTCTAACACTGCCTTGACCAAAACACTGCCCCTCCTAGCTTCTTCAACCATTTCTAGAAAGGAGACAGAAGCTTAGACCAGCTTCCCTGGGGGACAAACCAGGTAGAAAATCCCAGAAATAAGAAGCCTCATCTGGGTACCTTTCATCCTGGTTGTCAACTGCCACCAGGAATCAATGGCTCTCTCATAAGCCCAGCAGGAGAATGAAATTACACATGAAATCCTAATGAGATTTCTTTTAACATTTTTCACATTGACTCTTTTGTACCTTCCTAGAGCTCACCCATTTATTCTCACATACCTTCATAAAGGTTTTGATCCTTCATTAAATTGCACCCTTATGAGTTGCAGTGTTTTCTTCCCCCAAAGGCCAGAATGGGTACCTCTTTTTCACTTGGCTTACATGGATTTTTATCTAATAACCTTAGGTTGCCATCATTGAACACTTGCTTCTTGCCTGCAGCCTATTACCAGGCCAGATGAACCTGCAAGACAGAGTGAGTGCTGTGGTTTTGCCAATCAAATGAATTCTCTTTGGTAATAATAGTTAGATATCACCATGGTCATGAAAAGCAAACCTCAGCAGTATTTTTCAAAGGACTGGCATCACTTGACCAGACAATACTAATGAGGTCCCGTGGATGAATAGCACATGGGTTGAAACAGTTTTCATGTACTCTCTGGGGTAGCACTTAAGACAGAGCCTGGGACCTCAGGATAAGCTAAGCAATGCTGATCCTTTGGTTCACCAGCACTCCCATGTTCCAACGGAAAAACTTGATAAGATCTGGGGACACAGCCTATAAAGTAGGACAATGCGAAGCAGGCATAGAGCACCATTTGACAAGTTGAACCTGTTCGAGAGTCTTTTTTTTTTAATTTATTGTCAAATTGGTTTCCATACAACACCCAGTGCTCATCCCAAAAGGTGCCCTCCTCAATACCCATCACCCACCCACCATCAGCCCTCAGTCTGTTCTCAGTTTTTAAGAGTTTCTTATGCTTTGGCTCTCTCCCACTCTAAGCTCTTTTTTTTTTCCTTCCCCTCCCTCATGGGTTTCTGTTAAGTTTCTCAGGATCCACATAAGAGTGAAATCATATGGTATCTGTCTTTCTCTGTATGGCTTATTTCACTTAGCATAACACTCTCCAGTTCCATCCACATTGCTACAAAGGGCCATATTTCATTCTTTCTCATTGCCATGTAGTACTCCATTGTGTATATAAACCACAATTTTTTTATCCATTCATCAGTGGATGGACATTTAGGCTCTTTCCATAATTTGGCTATTGTTGAAAGTGCTGGTATAAACATTGGGATACAAGTGCCCCTATGCATCAGTACTCCTGTGTCGCTTGGGTAAATTCCTAGCAGTGCTACTGCTGGGTCATAGGGTAGGTCTATTTTTAACTTTTGAGGAACCTCCACACTGTTTTCCAGAGTGGCTGCACCAATTTGCATTCCCACCAACAGTGCAAGAGAGTTCCCGTTTCTCCACATCCTCTCCAGCATCTATAGTCTCCTGATTTGTTCATTTTGGCCACTCTGACTGGCATGAGGTGATATCTGAGTGTGGTTTTGATTTATATTTCCCTGATGAGGAGCGACATTGAGCATCTTTTCATGTGCTTGTTGGCCATCCGGATGTCTTCTTTAGAGAAGTGTCTGTTCATGTTTTCTGCCCATTTCTTCACTGGATTATTTGTTTTTCGGGTGTGGAGTTTGGTGAGCTCTTTATAGATTTTGGATACTACCCCTTGGTCCAATATGTCATTTGCAAACATCTTTTCCCATTCCATTGGTTGCTTTTTAGTTTTGTTGGTTGTTTCCTTTGCTGTGCAGAAGCTTTTTATCTTCATGAGGTCCCATTAGTTCATTTTTGGTTTTAATTCCCTTGCCTTTGGGGATGTGTCAAGTAAGAAATTGCTATGACTGACATCAGAGAGGTCTTTTTCCTGCTTTCTCCTCTAGGGTTTTGATGGTTTCCTATCTCACATTCAGGTCCTTTATCCATTTTGAGTTTATTTTTGTGAATGGTGTGAGAAAGTGGTCTAGTTTCAACCTTCTGCATGTTGCTGTCCAGTTCTCCCAGCACCATTTGTTAAAGAGACTGTCTTTTTTCCATTGGATGTTCTGTCCTGCTTTGTAAAAGACTAGTTGGCCATAGGTTTGTGGGTCTAGTTCTGGGGTATCTATTCTATTCCATTGGTCTCTGTGTCTGTTTTTGTGCCAATACCATGCTGTCTTGATGATTACAGCTTTGCAGTAGAGGATAAAGTCTGAGATTGTGATGCCTCCTGCTTTGATCTTCTTCTTCAAAATTACTTTGGCTATTCGGGGCCTTTTGTGGTTCCATATGAATTTTAGGATTGCTTGTTCTAGCTTCGAGAAGAATGCTGGTGCAATTTTGACTGGGATTGCATTGAATGTGTAGATAGCTTTGGGTAGTATTGACATTTTGACAATATTTATTCTTCCAATCCATGAGCATGGAATGTTTTTCCATTTCTTTATATCTTCTTCAATTTCCTTCATAAGCTGTCTATAGTTTTCAGCATACAGATCTTTTACATCTTTGGTTAGATTTATCCCCAGGTATTTTATGCTTCTTGGTACAATTGTGAATGGGATCAGTTTCTGTATTTGTCTTTCTGTTACTTCATTATTAGTGTATAAGAATGCAACTGATTTCTGTACATTGATTTTGTATCCTGCAACTTTCCTAAATTCACGTATCAGTTCTAGCAGACTTTTAGTGGAGTCTATAAGGTTTTCCATGTATAATATCATGTCATCTGCAAAAAGTGAAAGCTTAACTTCATCTTTGCCAATTTTGATGCCTTTGATTTCCTTTTGTTGTCTGATTGCTGATGCTAGCACTTCCAACACTATGTTAAACAACAGTGGTGAGAGTGGACATCCCTGTCATGTTCCTGATCTCAGGGAAAAAGCTCTCAGTTTTTCCCCATTAAGGATGATGTTAGCTGTGGGCTTTTTATAAATGGCTTTTATGATGTTTAAGTATGTTCCTTCTATCCCGACTTTCTCGAGGGTTTTTATTAAGAAACATTGCTCAATTTTGTCAAATGCCTTTTCTGCATCGATTGACAGGATCATATGGTTCTTATCTTTTCTTTTATTTATTTTTTTATTTTTTTTATAAATTTTTTTTTCTCAACGTTTATTTATTTTTGGGACAGAGAGAGACAGAGCATGAACGGGGGAGGGTCAGAGAGAGAGGGAGACACAGAATCGGAAACAGGCTCCAGGCTCTGAGCCATCAGCCCAGAGCCCGACGCGGGGCTCGAACTCACGGACCGCGAGATCGTGACCTGGCTGAAGTCGGACGCTTAACCGACTGCGCCACCCAGGCGCCCCTTATCTTTTCTTTTATTAATGTGATGTATCACGTTGATTGATTTGCAAATGTTGAACCAGCCCTGCATCCCAGGAATGAATCCCACTTGATCATGGTGGATAATTCTTGTTATATGCTGTTGAATTTGATTTGCTAGTATCTTATTGGGAATTTTTGCATCCATAGTCATCAGGGAGATTGGCCCATAGTTTTCTTTTTTTACTGGATCTCTGTCTGGTTTAGGAATCAAAGTAATACTGGCTTCATAGAATGAGTCTGGAAGTTTCCCTTCCCTTTCTATTTTTTGGAATAGCTTGAGAAGGATAGGCATTATCTCTGCTTTAAATGTCTGGTAGAACTCCCCAGAGAAGCCATCTCGTCCTGGACTCTTATTTGTTGGGAGATTTTTGATAACTGATTCAATTTCCTCGCTGATTATGGGTCTGTTCAAGCTTTCTATTTCCTCCTGATTGAGTTTTAGAAGTGTGTGCATGTTTAGGAATTTATCCATTTCTTCCAGGTTGTCCAGTTTGCTGGCATATAATTTTTCATAGTATTCCCTGATAATTGCTTGTATCTCTGAGGGATTGGTTGTAATAATTCCATTTTCATTCATGATTTTATCTATGTGGGTCATCTCCCTTTTCTTTTTGAGAAGCATGACTAAAGGTTTATCAATTTTGTTTATTTTTTCAAAAAACCAACTCTTGGTTTCGTTGATCTGCTCTACAGTTTTTTCTTAGATTCTATATTGTTTATTTCTGCTCTGATCTTTATTATTTCTCTTCTTCTGCTGGGTTTAGGCTGTCTTTGCTGTTCTGCTTCTATTTCCTTTAGGTGTGCTGTTAGATTTTGTATTTGGGATTTTTCTTGTTTCTTGAGATAGGCCTGGATTGCAATGTATTTTCCTCTCAGGACTGCCTTCGCTGCATTCCAAAGCATTTGGATTGTTGTATTTTCATTTTTGTCTGTTTCCATATATTTTTTTATTTCTTCTCTAATTGCCTGGTTGACTCATTCATTCTTTAGTAGGGTGTTCTTTAACCTCCATGCTTTTGGAGGTTTTCCAGACTTTTTCCTGTGGTTGATTTCAAGCTTCATAGCATTGTGGTATGAAAGTATGTATGGTATGATCTCAATTCTTGTATACTTATGAAGGGCTGTTTTGTGACCCAGTATGTGATCTATCTTGGAGAATGTTCCATGTGCACTCGAGAAGAAAGTATATTTTGTTGCTTTGGGATGCAGAGTTCTAAATATATCTGTCAAGTCTATCTGATCCAATGTATCATTCAGGGCCCTTGTTTCTTTATTGACCGTGTGTCTAGATGATCTATCCATTTCTGTAAGTGGGGTGTTAAAGTCCCCTGCAATTACCACATTCTTATCAATAAGGTTGCTTATGTTTGTGAGTAATTGTTTTATATATTTGGGGGCTCCCGTATTCAGCGCATAGACATTTATAACTGTTAGCTCTTCCTGATGGATAGACCCTGTAATTATTATATAATGCCCTTCTTCATCTCTTGTTACAACCTTTAATTTAAAGTCTAGTTTGTCTAATATAAGTACAGCTACTCCAGCTTTCTTTTGACTTCCAGTAGCATGATAAATAGTTCTCCATCCCCTCACTTTCAATCTGAAGGTGTCCTCATGTCTAAAATGAGTCTCTTGTAGACAGCAAATAGATGGGTCTTGTTTTTTTATCCATTCTGATACCCTATGTCTTTTGGTTGGTGCATTTAGTCCATTTACGTTCAGTGTTATTATAGAAAGATATGGGTTTAGAGTCATTGTGATGTCTGTAGGGTTTCATGCTTGTAGTGATGTCTCTGGTACTTTGTCTCACAGGATCCCCCTTAGGATCTCTTGTAGGGCTGGTTTAGTGGTGACGAATTCCTCCAGTTTTTGTTTGTTTGGGAAGACCTTTATCTCTCCTTCTATTCTAAATGACAGACTTGCTGGATAAAGGATTCTCGGCTGCATATTTTTTTCTGTTCATCACATGGAAGATTTCCTGCCATTCCTTTCTGGCCTGCCAAGTTTCAGTAGAGAGATCGGTCACAAGTCTTATCGGTCTCCCTTTATATGTTAGAGCACGTTTATCCCTAGCTGCTTTCAGAATTTTCTCTTTATCCTTGTATTCTGCCAGTTTCACTATGATATGTCGTGCAGAAGATCAATTCAAGTTACATCTGAAGGGAGTTCTCTGTGCCTCTTGGATTTCAATGCCTTTTCCTTCCCCAGATCAGGGAAGTTCTCAGCTATTATTTCTCCAAGTACACCTTCAGCACTTCCCTCTCTCTTCCTCCTCTGGAATACCAATTATGCGTAGATTATTTCTCTTTAGTGCATCACTTAGTTCTCTAATTTTCCCCCCATACTCCTGGATATTTTTTTTTATCTTTCTCTCAGCTTCCTCTTTTTCCCTAATTTTATCTTCTAGTTCACCTATTCTCTCCTCTGCCTCTTCAGTCCGAGCCGTGGTCGTCTCCATTGTATTTTGCAGTTCATTTATAGCATTTTTTAGCTCCTCCTGGCTGTTCCTTAGTCCCTTGATCTCTGTAGCAATAGATTCTCTGCTGTCCTCTATACTGTTTTCAAGCCCAGCGATTAATTTTATGACTATTATTCTAAATTCACTTTCTGTTATATTGTTTAAATCATTTTTGATCAGTTCGTTAACCTCTCCACCCTTCCTACCTTCTTCCGTGGGCCTCTCGTCTGTGCTTGGCTCTGGAGAGTCCGTTCTGCTAGTCTTCTAGCGGTTTTCTGGGTTATTAGGCAGGTGTAGGTGGAATCTAAGTGACCAGCAGGACACGGTGAGCCCAGCATCCTCCTACGCCGCCATCTTCCCCATTAGGCCTTGTTCAAGAATCTTTGAGATGACAGTTGCTGCTCGAATCTGGGCACTTTACTGGACAGGGTTCTAGTTGGAGTTACTGAACTAGACATGTAAATATAACCCAAATGAATGTATTCCTTCTACGAATATTTGAATGCATGCTGTGGATTGGACCTAGGTGCTAGGGATACAATGACAACCAAGACGGGTATGGTCTTTGCCCTCATGGAGTTTATTGTCTAGAAGGGGAGACTTTGAATACCCAGGCAAAGTGGTCAGTATTTATGGAGAACATCCTATGTCTAGAACCAGCTTAGTTCCTTGTGTGTCTTATGTCATTTAATCTTCATATCAGAAGAAGCACCTCTGGGAAGAAGCCCCATCCATGATCATCCCTGTTTTATGGGTAAGGAGCCAGAAACTCATAGAAGTTCAGGAGCTTGTACGAAGATATTCAGGGAGCCAGGAAGAATAATAGCACTTGGCCTGACTTTATACTCTTTCTGCTAAACCATACCACCATGCAAAAGGAATCTGTCCCCAGAGAACAAAAGGAATTTCAATCTCCCTATTTCATTTCTTATGCCTTCAATTGCACTCAAAAGCAAAAGCTTTCAGATTTTCTGATCAGAACAAGTAACTTGACACAGCAAGAAAAGCTGAAGGTTCAGCATCCTGGCCATTGCCTCACTGATAATCTGCCACAAGGGTAATGTCTGTTATAACTACAACCTCACCATGGAAAAAATGTGGGAAGACACAGATCCACAAAATTTAGTTTTCAGTCATAGCCTACTAAGCCTTGGGCCTTATCTCAGAATGGAGATTTGTTGGAGCTAACCAGAAAGCACAAAACACCACTATTCATGGCCTTTTTTTTCATGTAATTATTATTATGTTGTTCACTTACTTATTCTTTGTCTGCCTGACTGAGTTGCAAACTCTAAGCCAGTGATCCTCAACCTTTGCTTCATATTCAAACCACCTGAGAAGTTTAAAAAATGACCCTGACTCCTAGTTGCCATCCCAGGACTATTAAATCAGAATCTCTAGAGGTGCCACTTAAGCCTTGGTATTGTTTAGAGCATGCCTGGTGATTCCAGAGTGTAGCCAAGGTTGATCACTGAGTTTCAAGAGGACAGCTCTTGTGTCACATGCCCCCATCACTGTCCACACTCTGAGTATTATGAACTCTGAAAGAGTGCCTCACACATTAGTGGATATTCAATAAAGTTTTGCTGAATAATTTGGTAGGTGGAGTGGTGGATGAATGGGTGAGTGAGTGAGTGAAGAAACTAATGATTATAACAATTACTGGAGTTGAGTAAGTTCTTAGAATAACTGTTACTAGATAGTAGCTTACAGTTGATCTTATAGGGTTCGGGTTCTACGTACGACTGTGGGGAAAAAAAGGTTTTAGATAAGTATATGAAAAAGTACACAGTAAACTGTGGAGTGTTTGCACCATCTAGAAGTGGAATGCACTCTGCCTTCCTTAATACCACATGAATCTCCAGTCTGGGCACACTCCCATTTCGACAATGCAGGCAGCGGTTACATCAGAGGTAATGGCTCATTATTATTTCTTCGGTGAATCATGTTTGTCTGAAGGAAGCAAAGATAACAAAGAGGAAATTATAGTTTGTGTGTGGTGATATGAATGCTTGTAAACTGAGCAGTGAAAGGGAAATGTACGCAAGCAATTGAGAATTCTCTCTCTGTCCTCCAAATGCAAAAAAAATTAAAATTAAAGTTAAAAAACACTCAGAGGGAGCAGTTTATGCCCTATTCACATTTTAATTGGGGGTGAGAGAAAGACGCTGAAGTATCTTCCACACGTGGGCAACCCGCGATTTCCTTGTTACAGCCTTGATAACACCGCTGGATAATTCTGTGGGATGCCAGTACCACATTGGGTACTCCAGTTTTTCTTCCTCGCCTTCTTCATGTAAAAGTTCAAGCAAGTATGTGTATATAATAGAGAGCAGTGGATAAAGTAGCATTTGTATGGGTTTCTGTTGATGTACCTAGTACCACTTTGTTACTATGTGAGTTGGACGTCTGCCGAAATCCTGCCCTCTAATATCTACTTACAAGTGATTGCTTCAAAACTCTTTTTGACAGTTTGAGAAAACTGTAATATCTGTCCCACGGTCCTCTGTCAAGTTTCCTGATGACCTCTGATCACCTCTGATTTTGAACTTCTATTCTGTGAGTGTATTTGGTTTAAGAGTGAGTACCACCAAGAGACCAGACATCACTTTTGTGCAGAATAGAAAAAGGCATACCTTCCTCCAACATGTCCATCTGTCAGACATTTGTCATAACATGGTGATTTCTTTTTTTTATGAACAGGACCCTTATTTCCATGTATTGGAAAATTATAAGTCCACAAACCTACTACACCTAGGATTTGAATTGCCTCTGCACTGTGTGCACACGTCACCCTTGAGCGCTGCATGAACTACATACCATGTACTCTGAAAGGGCATCTCGTTATCCAGCTCAAGTGGTCTGTTTCCTAAGACATTGGTTTAAACTTGGACCTCCACATTTTTCATTTAATTTCCACCAAAAATACTACTCACAAATGGCTCTGGTGTGTACAGATTTTCCTAAAGTTTTAAGAAAGCAAAACGAGCTAAAATTCAGTAGTACATGAATATTCTTTTTCCCAACAGTCTCCAGATCACATTTCCTGGTCTTTGTGTCTTCTCTGGCAGTCTTTCCTTCTTTCTTCTCTCCCTACTGTCTACTCCTCCATCCGCCAACAATCTGGATTCTGTCTGATAACTATCACTTTAGTTACACTCTTGGTAACTCACGTTCCTGTTGACCTGTGCCCTTGGGGTCTTGTCTTTCCCTCAAGCGTCATATCAAAATAATTTCCCAAACAAAGAAAATTTCTTCCCTAAGATAAATTCTGGAGCAAGCACTAAGAATTTTTTTTAATCTTGCCACACATATTTAATTTTGAATTAGGAATTGTTCAGTATGCAGCTGGTTTCTACTTAGTAACCATTCTGTAGGCTGTATGTAGGGAGGAGCCTTTCAGGGAGGAGAATTCCTAAGAGTTAAAGATACAGATAGCCCATGGCAATTACCAGGTCTAGTCCTCTCATGTTACCGGATGAAGTCTAGGCCCAGAAAGAGAGAGTGGCCTGCCTCAAGCCCCACAGCTAAGTGGGGTGGTCAGCACTGGAAACAAAATATCCTGATTCCCAGGCCTGGATTCTTTTAGGTACTAGACTACCTCTTACAAGTTTTAATCCATACTTTATATTCTGCTCACATGCCAGACTGATATCATAAGTATTAGAATCTTGACATTAGACTCAGACAGTCCTGAGTCTACCACTTACGACCAGGGACTTACCCCTCCCTGGCTTCTTGTTTTCTCATTTGCAAAATGGGTGTGCTAATACCATTAAGTAAGACAATCCAGGTTGAAATGCACTCTGTGGGTTTCAGAAGGCCTTTACAGCTTTAGAGTCCTGTACTTCATTCTGTCAACTAACTAAGCATATATTATGAATGCTTAGATATTCGGAGTACAAAGATGAATAAAATCATCATCCCCATCTCAATGAATACATCACCCACTAAACATGTAGTCTTATAACAGGCTTATATAAAAGGCACAGAAACACCACAGATGGTTAGTCATGTGTGCTGAGGCTCAAAGATGAGTAGGAATTCACCAGAGGTGAGAGCCATCCAGCAGGGAGAGGCAGCAGCACGTGGTCCAGCATGGAGACAAGAAAGCACATGTATGGTACAGGAGAAGTGTAATGACAATGTCGACAGAGCATTTGGGACAGGAAGCAATAGGAGACAGTGCTGGAGGGGTACGTGAGGAATGGATGATGGAAATAATTGAATGCCATGGTAATAAATTTGGATCTCAACCTATAGATGATGGGGGAGAGCAAACATAATCATTAAATAAAAGAAGCACTACAATATTAATCATCACAGTGATGTTTTTAATGTTTGACTGTTATCCATATTCTTGATTGATTTCTCAATTTGGGATTACTGATGAAAAATATTCCAGTTCGAAGCTGTCCACCTGAAAATGGATCGCCTCAAATAAAGTAGCCAAACCAAATGCTGTCACGAAGGTGAAAATATAATCTCAGCAGGCTTTCATTTAATTGAGGGCTTGCGTAATGAAGGAGTTCACTATAGCTAAAGTAACATGTTCCCTGGCACTGGATTTAATGAAAACCTGCTTAAAGTGTATATAAAAAGGGTGAAAAACTAGGTGCATTTTCTATCTGGTACATTTCCTAGGACTTTACTTACTGAGGATCAAATATGACACATGTTGCTGATTTATTCGAGGATATGTAATTTTAAAAAGGGAAAAGATAATTGTGGGATGTCAGTCAAAAATAGATGTCAAAAACAGGTGCAGCACCACAGTTTTAATGGTATGAAACACCTAAGTAGTAAATTTGTAGATGCCTTCTCATTGAGAAATAAAATCTTACATTTTCTCACAAGACGTGACAGCCACCTGAAAACTTCTAAAATAAAATTTCAGAAGGTGTCTGGACAAGTGTACATGTCAAATAGATTCTAATGTGGGCAGGTAGCAAGAAATAATTCTTTAGAAAACATTTACGCTGGAACAAAAAAATTGTTGACTTTTGCTTCACCCCTCTTCTCCGAAATCAAACTGCACAAATGTAAAAATCTTTTCAGCTTCTACCAAAAAGGCATTATCTTCAGGCTGTCCTCTAGCTGCTTTAGAGTTTTAACACAGGGACCAAGACATGAGCAAGGAACGTTAAAGTACTAGGCAGAAAACTAATTGGAAATGGAGGAAGAAACCAGCATGTGCAACTCGTAAGAGAGACAGAGGACATCATCTGACCAGCAGGGGTTGGGTTCTCTATGGCACTGAAGTATGAGGGGTCAAGGACTGGGGGAAGCTTAGTTTTACACTCCACAGCACTTAATGGCTGGGCACAGTATCAGCACCGAGAGTCTCAAAAGTACTGACGCAGAATGTATACACATACAACACACACAGTGGATTAACGGATGTTTAAAGTCCTTCCCTTCCCTGTGCATCCTTCTGCCAGCACACATTTGCATGGGTTTAACTTAGAATCCCCAAGAAGGTGAAAGGTATTAAAACAATTGACACATTTCAGTGCAGGAGGTAAGTGCCAACAACAGTGATAAAATATAGAAGGAAAAGGCACCACTCCACTTGTGTTCCTCTGATAGCAGGGAATGGGGGGGCATCTGGGTGAATGACAGTCAAGCATAAGTCTCAAAAGAACTTATGCCCAGTATGTAAAGATGTTTACATCTAAGGGAACCACATGAGATGGTAGGAAATATCAGAATATCTTCATTCTGTAAGGTTTTACTGAGTCTGTAAGTTTTGTAAGCTCATGAAACAGACACAGATCTTCCCATCAATGACTCCATAGATTCCCTTCCTTTTGCCTGATTAAATTCCATGCTGAGCTTAAACATCATCTCCTTATACTTTACCCCATACCCTAAGCTTTTAGAGCCCTCACATTTCTCCTCCATTGCATTTACTTCTGTTTTGTATTGCCCATTCACTTTTAAGCATGTTTTATTCATCTTTGTATCCCTGGTGAGCCAAAAGTACCATGAAAGCAGGGCAACTTTCTTTTTTTTATCATTAGGGTCTAACACAGTGCCTAACACATAGTAGTTATTCAATAAATAGTTGTTGAATGCAAAATAAATAAATGAGAAAAAATCAGAGCCATCTGGTATGGTTAACCCTAAGAAAGGAGAAGGAGATGTGTAATCCTGTAGGCACAGTTATATTTTGCTAGATTATAGAACCTCACACACTTCATTGTACCTGACATAGGTTCAAATGTCTTTACTCAACCAAAAAAACCAAGTCCCTAAGAATTTAATTAACAAGAACAACAAAGCCAGCACTTATGAAGCACCAAAACATCTGCACAATATTCTCAACCTTGAACTCATACAGACCAGAGTTATGACTTTGGTTCAGTCCTGAAATCGTACTAGTTATGTGATCTTCAACAGATCACCTAACAACTTGGATGCCTTATTTATAAAAGAAAAAAATGTGACTCATTTCATAAGGCCTGTGTGAGGTTTGATATATAAACCATAGTGCTAGTAGAGACATTTAAAATAGTAAAATAACAACAAATTATAAGTTACTTGTTTACTAGTTGATTGTCTCCTGCCAAAACTCTAAGTTCATAACCCAGGGACAAACTTTGTTTTGTTTACTCCCCTGTACTATGAAGCATGGGGCTGGCACACAGTAGGTCATTAATAAACATTGGACAGATGGATAGATGAGTGGGTGAGTTAGGTGGATGAATGAATGAGTAAATGCATAAATTCCAAGATGAGATGTTATGAACTGCCAAACTATGTACTAGTTAGAATAATCTATGGTCCACATTGGAGTACTAGTTACAACACTAGTTAGACCACTTTATGGTCTGCCCTAGACTTCAGACCATCAAGGGTGAGCACAAGAAAAGGTGAGGTAAGATGAGGAAGTAAGAATGCTGTGACAAGAAAAAAAGCATAACATGGTGGGCTTCCACATCCATGTGGTCATCATGGATACTTTTGATGGTGACTAAATAGTCTTTCATGCCCTGACCTATTTTGCTTTCCTGCTCTATGGACTCCAGAAATGGTGAATTCTTTCCAGATTCTCAAATTCCTTTTCTTCCCACTTGGTCTTTCAATAGTCTTCTGCCTGGAATACTTTGGTATTCTGCCTGGGACCCTTCCTGCTCCTGGCTCTTTGAGTCTGAGTTTAGACATCTTTTCCTCCTGTACGACTTTACTGAACCCTCAAAGTGGTTCCAGTCTTTAACACAATCATAGCAATTATTCTTCTGTGTTGTGTGTCCATGTTGAAATATTTCTCTCCCCCAGTAGGCTGAGAAGAGACATGGATAGCCATGCCTCATTCACACTAACCATCCTCAAGGACATATTAGTGATATTCATTGAATGAATAACATTGTTCTAAGATGTAAAGCCTGAAAGAATGATCAGAATGTTGCTAGAGGGGTGCCTGGGTGGCTCAGTTGGTTAAGCATATGACTTTGGTTCAGGTCACGATCTCATGGTTAGTGGGTTTGAGCCCTCTGTCGAGCTCTGTGCTGACAGCTCAGGGCCTGAAGCCTGATTCAATTCCGTCTCCCTCTGTCTCTCTCTCTCTGCCCCTCCCCAACTCATGCTGTCACTCTCTCGCTCTCTCAAAAATAAAATAAACATTAAAAACCCAACTCATGCTCTCATTCTCTCTCTCTCTCAAAAATAAAATAAACATTTTAAAAAAGGCATGTTCCTAGAGAAATAGGAAGGTTAGGGATGGTTGGGGCTTAAAGTGGGATCATTTCAGGTTTTAGTCTTCTTTGAAGGAACAGAGACCAGATGAATAAAAATACCCAGTAAGCAAAAGATCAGAAGTGCAGAAGAGCAAAGGCGGGGCTGCAGTGGATGACATCTCCAGAGAAGAACAAAGGGTGAAAAAGACATACATACATTTAGGGACTAGAAGGAAGAAAAGAAGCTGACAAGGGAGTTATGTTACAGAAGCCACGAAGGAAAAAATGTTTCTAAAAGGAGTAGACATGGCCAACCCCTGCAAGTGGAATTTTAAAAAGCCATTGAAGCAAAGGACATGTGCTAAAGGAATTGGATGCTGGAATGGAGACAACTGCTCCAGCACACCGGAGCGGGGAGAAGAGTGGGATGAGAACTCGATGGGCTACTTGGCCAAGGGCAGCTGATATGGTGACAAGGTAGACTCCTGCCCGTCAACAGCAATGAACGTGGAGAGATGGAAGACAGTAGAGAAAACGCCAAGGGAGGGAAGAGTGAGCTAGAAAGTCACTGGTGTTATTCTGTCTCTGAATCTTCTTTGTTCCTAATGCTCCTTGGAAAGTTGGGCATGTTGTTGTATAGGATGCTTTTGTGGTTTCCCAAACATTTGATGAAGCATGCTCTGGAATGGTTGGAAAGGAAAAGACCATCAGCACTCCTTCATGAATATCTTTGTACTTTGTTGTGTAGCTCCTAGGAATTTCAGTATCACCCTGTCCACCAAAGTGCCAGCTTGCTTGTGTGCTGTCTTGGAACCCTTCCTGATTTCTTCATGCATGCATGCCTTGTCAAGAAGTTTATAGTACAGTTTGGGAAGACAACAGGGATATTGTCATTTGCTTTAGTGTCTTGGCAGTAATGAGTTTCCACATTAGCTACTTAACTAATGTCTACTGAAGTTAAATCAAGCTGGCCTAATGTTCTTTTATGCCATGAGGCTTGACTTTCACACTCTTTCTTCCAAGTGGGTGAAAAACACTTTAGAAAGAAGATCACTCTTCCATGAATTATTAACAATAGTGGCTAATCTACATGGAGCACTGTACAAAACACTTTATTTACATTTGATCTTCAAGACAATTCTAACAGGTACAAGTTTTATCCCCATTTCACTGATAAGGAAATTGAGACCTGGGAGGTTAAGGAACTTATTAATACAAAGTTATGCTGTAAGTAAATGACCCAGCTGCCATTTGAATTCAGGCTTGTCTGAGTCCAAAGACCAGTAGGCTAGACTATCCCTTATTCGGTCAACTATTTTCTCATCTCCCTAAAACACATACCCAGAGAAAGTAGGGTTATGGTAATCTGCAAAGGAACTTTTCTCATACCTTCATACTCATTTTCCCTCCAGCCCCAATAGAAGCTGGAGCTTTTGGGGGCACCTGGGTGGTGCAGTCGGTTAAGCGGCCCACTTCAGCCAGGTCATGATCTCGTGGTCCGGGAGTTCGAGCCCCGTGTCGGGCTCTGGGCTGATGGCTCAGAGCCTGGAGCCTGTTTCCGATTCTGTGTCTCCCTCTCTCTCTGCCCCTCCCCCGTTCATGCTCTGTCTCTCTCTGTCCCAAAAATAAATAAACATTGAAAAAAAAAAAAAAAGAAGCTGGAGCTTTTGGTGTATTTAGCATGGACACTGCCTCATTTGCAGTGGAACCCAGAGAGTGTCTCTAGACAGGCTTGTATCTTCCACACCAGGGGTCCTCAGCTATCTTCCGCCTTAAACAGAATCTCTGCTGAACACAGAACAGCCACCATTCTTGGCAAAAGCTCACCCACTTGCTAACATGTTTATGTCCAGGGGACAAAGTTCTACCTGATTTTTCTATTTGCTTCAGATGCACTGAGCAATATAAGCATGGTACTTCAAGATTAACCACTTTGATTAACTCCTCTGAGTAACTGGGGATGGCTCTTCTTGAGTCTCTGAGCAGCTGTGCTTTAGGGAATTTTATAGGCAAAGGCAAAGCCACAAGGGAATTTAATCTTAAGGACTTCCCAGGGCCAGTCCTTAAAACTGACCATTTCTTCTTCTCATTGTGAACCTCTGTCAGGATTTAACAGCTGTGGCTGTGATTTATTAATGTGTCTGATTCCTGCTGGGGGCAGTTTTTTTTTAAAGATCTCCCATGCTTCAAGCAGCTCTTTGCAGTGACTGTCCATCACAGGCACCTGCTCCAGCAATCAGCAGCTCCAGATGTGCTCACACCTCATGAGACAGTGCAACAATCTCCTAGGAGTTGGCAGAGGAATGATGGATTTAGGGAAATGCATTACTGTGACAAAGTGAGAAGGCAGATTAACAGAAAAGGCAGGGATGACCAGAGGGTGAGGAACATGGAGACAAAATTTCAGGAAACTAAGCCACATGATGGTAGCACTTTATGTGGCTGTAGCATTTTGACACGCCCCCTACCCCCCACCCTAGCAAGAGGAATAGACATTTGAGCAACCTGGGGGTACAGGGGGGTGGGGGGATGTTTCTCAAGGACTATGAGATGGTCTTAGATCTGGATTGAGGCAATCTGGAAATCAGTAGAATTAAAAAGACAAACATTCAAGTGGAACAAACTTTCCTTGCTTCCCATCTTTTCTTTCCATGTTACTTTCTTTTCCTCTTTAAAAACCATTTAGAAAGGATCATGAAACATAACAAAGAAAAAGGAGGTGGTGAGTTGTTTATTGGAGGTAGAAAATTCAACTTGTGCCAGCATTGAATAGCTATCTGAGACTCTCTTTCCTCAACTTTGAATGGAAGCAAAATGTCACTGTTATCAAAGCTGCACGTTGAAGAAGGCAGAGATAATGTGTCTGGCAAAACAGGCAGCCCCAGCCAGGAAAATATATCACACTTCCATTCACTGACCCTCCTTTCCCTCTGCATCAGTGTCTGTCATAAATCGCTATTTGGTGACAGGTTGTGCTGATATGAACTCAAGGCTGGTTCCAGCACAAGAGAAATGTGCCATTCACTTAGTGCCAGTGACTGTAGGTCCTGCCCATCCCAAGCTGATCACCATTTTGCTGCCTAATAGAGGGTAGAAAGGTGACAACCATGATCATTACAAGACCAATTCCCAGATATGTGCTTCAACACATTAGTGACTGGAAGAGAGAGATTCAGCCACTATAGGAACCATGAGACATTCTGCTGACATCTACTCCCAGCCCCTTCCCGACACCCCCAACATGCACACACATGCACTCACCATGTCACTTCAGAACAGGAAGAGCTACAGGACATTTCAGCCTTGAATCCTGTTAATAATTATTTTGAAACATGTGCTATTTTTAGCACAGCTCTGGCACATATAGATATTTGGTATTTATTTTTTTTATGTTTATTTTTGAGGGAGAACCAGAGTGCGAGTGGAGGAGGGGCAGAGAGAGAGGTAGACACAGGATCTGCAGCAGGCTCCAGGCTCTGAGCTGTCAGCACAGAGCCTGACACGGGGCTCGAACTCATGAACCGCAAGATCATGACCTGAGCCGAAGTCGTACACTCAACCGACTGAGCCACCCAGGTGCCCCAGGTATTTGGTATTTAAATCTTTATTGAGCGATAGCTCTCCTTAGTCTTCTTTGGGGCAAAGCAACACACACTTATCGATCACCGTCTATATGCAAAGCACTATGGAATTCCCAAAAGTTGAAATCTCAGCCTCTGTACCAAGGAAACAAATTGTTTAGAAAGAGCAGTAGCCATACAAGAAAGGAAGAGGATGGACATGCAGGATATTCAGAAAGGTCAGACAAGGCAAGAAAACTAGGGGGCAGAACTGTGGAAGGGTGGTATTCAAGTTGGTCATGAAAAAGGGTGAAATTTGGCTCCCCGAGGAGTAGGAAGTAGAAAGCATATCCCTGGTTCATAAGAGGAGATGGAGAGTGAAATGGGGAGTAGGAAAGGCACATGGAAGACCTTGCATGAGTGTATTTCATCAAGAATGTGGGGTCTCCTCCTCTCTGCTGGCAGTTAGATGGTGTCATTGAAGCTCTCTTTTGGAAGGCATACTCCAATTTGATATGTAGGAGAGGTTCTCATTAGAGAAGCCACAGGCAGGAAATGGGGTGGGAAGATGATTCAGAACTCAAGATAAGATATCATTCAAATCAGTCCTGTGTCTTAAGCACAGAAATAGTCATCAGTGAAAGTCTATGCTTATCCAAATAACCAGAAATATCTGACAGAGGCACCAAACACTTGCTTCTATTTATGGCAGCTTGGAGAAGCCAACTGGAAGTGGAATTTGGCTCATGGCTTGTAGTCATCTGTGATGTCTTGGTAAAAGGTTACCAAAAGTTTATCACCTCTTTTATTGTATCAAACAGCAGTTATCATTCCCAAAACATAATTTTTATATTCAAAAAATATTAAATTTTTATTTAAATGCAAACTTAAAATTAGTATCTACCAGGCAGTGTCCTAAATGTTTCACAAACATGTTGCCATTTAATCCTCTATTGTACATTCTTATGAAGTAACTACCATATTAGCCCTATTCTGCAGATAAAGGAACCAAGGAACAGAGAGGTCAGGTAAATTACCTGAAGTCATAGAGCTAATAAAGGTCAGAGCTGAGATTCAAACCCACACATCCTGGCTTGAGTCCTTGCTCTTAATCAATATACTGTTTTATACTATTTTTTAAAAGTTGTAATCCAAGCAAAACAGATCATGCTCGAACAACAGTGGAAATAGGAGGAATGAATGGGAGAGATTGTATAAAGACTATGGCAACTCCTTGAAGACAAGTAGGGATGGAGGGGGGGAAACTAAAGGGTGACTCCAAGCATGTAAGCCTTGCAACTGGAAGTTTTTCTGGAAAATTAAGAGAGACTGAAAGGGGGTGGCCAAAAATGAGCTGGAGCTTGTACGTTGGTGAGTTGTTTAAATAGAGACGTACAGCAGGCAGACTTGTGGGAACACCACTCAGATATGAAAGCCATCTGCTTAGTCATGACAGTTGGTGCCACAAGAGTGGAAGTTATTGTCAGGAAAACAATTATAAATAGACGACTGGCCAAGTCGTTGGTAAATGCCTACTTTTAAGGGAAAAAGAGCCCACAATAGAGATAGGAAGACATTTCAGAAGCACAGGAAGGAGAAAATAACTGGTTTCAAGTGGAAGAAATGCCAAGGAAAATGAACATCACCAATGGCACACTGTATTTGGTAACGTGAAGGTCAGTTGTATGGGGAAAACTAGGATGAATGATGAAGTCAGAAGGTTAAGGAGATGGCGGGATACTATACTCTTTGAAGGTCAAAATGGGACTCAAATTGCCATCATGGACAGACAAGAACTGTACTGTCTACTAGGTCCATGTGACTATTTAAGTAAAATTACATTTAAAAATTCAGCTCCTCAGGCACACTAGGTACATAATGTGCTACATGTGGCCACTGTATTGGACCACAGAGACACAGACCTTTCCCATCATTGCAGAAAGTCTTGTTATACAGCCTTGAACTGAAATTAGGGTCAGGAAACTTTTTCTGGGAAAGCTCAGAAGGCCACATGTTCTGTGTCACAGTTACTCAGCCCTCCCATTGTAGCTTGAAAACAGCCACAGTAAATACATGGACAAATGGATGTGCCTGTGTTCCAGTAAAACTTTACTTTTGGACAATGATACCTGAATTTCGTGATTTTTTTCATCATGAGATGTTACTCTCCTTTTGATTTAATTTTAACCACTTGAAAATGTAAAAGCCATAGTGTGCTTGTATACAAACACAGGTGTCAGGTCAGATTTAGCCAATGGGCTACAGTCTACCATCCTCTCGACAAGAACACCGTGGATCTCAGGAACAGAAGCAGCACATGTATTTACTGTATTTACTGAGCATTTGTGTGTGCTAGATTGGCTGGACAAGAATAAAGTATAAAATAAATACAGATCAGCACTGAGTTTCCTCTGGAAACACTGAGTTTTTCATCATCCAAATAGATAATGCAAGTCAGATAAAAACACACATCAAAATTACATGAGCTGTGTTAGAATATAAAAAGGGAGATCTTTAATAATATAATGATGAAAAGGAAATTTTGATGTGTGGAGTTCATATTAATATGCTGGAATCTCAACTTGTGACTAGCTTATTAGATGTGTTGCCATATAGAAATCAAATTAGATGGTCACTGTAAAAGAAAAATAGCCTACTTTCCTGAAATATCAGTATTTACAGTCTTAACCACTAATCGTGCCAAGACTCAACAAGGTCTTCAAAAAAGAAAAAGAAAAATTCCTTCAAAAAGGAAAAAGAAAAATTCAGTTAAGTACACTAATGACCTTTCTTATTTATTAGACGTTGGTAATAAAGAGTTTCATTTTATTCTACCAACTTTCACTAATTGACAGTAGCTGCCTAGAGCCTGGAGATAAGGAGTGTCATGACTGACTGCTAATGTCTGCCATGGGTGAGGGAGTGGAGACATGTAGCATAAGTATTTGCCATTCCTGTGTGAGCACTGAGATAGAGGGTGTTGGAAAGATACTAGATTTTGAAATATTCAAAGATCTAACTCTACTGTACATGAGCTCATTTGCTTGCCTTTTAGTAGAGAAAAATGTAAATATATATGGAAGACAGAATGCTATAATGAGCCTCTATGTACCTATGACTCAGCGTCAGCAATTTTCAACTCATAGCCAATCTGTACTTCACTTCCCCATCCCCATGTGATGTAGAAGCAAATCACAGACATCATAGTATTCAGCTATTTTTTGACCACTTTTGAGTCCTGCCTCACAAGCTTCTGTCTAAATGCTTTTAGATTGTTCTGTGTTGTTTAGTGTGTAATGTTAAGGCAACATCAGACTAAGTTACTTTTGAAAGGGCTAAAAATGGTTGGTTAAAAAGAAACTTGAGTGAACTGCACTGTAGTCTAATAACCCTCACATGCCTGTATGTACGTGTTCAAAGCCCTGATTTATCATGTGTGCAATTCTAAGTACGCTGTATCCTCAGGCTCCGCTAGCAGTTACCATGTACCAACCAGGTGCCAAACATCATGCTCAGCCTACTCCCCTCCTTTCGCACAGAGCTGTGTAAGATGTGGTTACCACAAGGCAAGCTGAAGCACAAGTATGTTAAGTGATGGATCTGAGGCCAATCAGCCAGAGGGGAGGCGATTAAAGGAATAATTTATTGATTTAATGAAACATGACTTCCAATACACCTAAGCTTCTTCTACCTTATCCAACATAACACTCATGTTCCCTTTGGTAGATTTTACTTTTTCTACTCAAGCTGTCTTTGAAATCTGGTCCAGTAGCTATGCAAAGTTTGGATCCATCTGACAAAAACCATGGAGAGAGATGTGGAGGGGAACAAGTGAGTTCAAGCTAATATTTATGATCATGGAATTAAGGAAGGCAGGAGATCTTGTTACATGCTCTGACTGCCTGGAGAAAAAGAGACCAGTGCATCCTACATCCCCAGACTTGAGCAAAGAAAATTGCGTGGATCTCTCTCTGCTTTTCTCCGCCATTTTGGTGTATGCAATTGACCGTTCCTTGCCATGTATGCTCACAAAACTTTGAATGATCAAGTGATTCCTGTTCGAGAAACAAAAGCACAATCATCCCATTACCCAGTGGATTCTGATGAAATCTAGTAATAAAATCAGGTACAACTCCAAGAGGAGGCACTGGAGAAGAACGAAGCTGGGTCTGTAAGGGACATGGCACACATATTTATGCTGCGTGAAGGTCACATGCTCCTATCCTGTCACTCTGTAAACAGCCCTACTACCTGAACAATACACTTGTTTTATTGGGGAAATGATTTTTCTCTGTTACTTTGCTTCTGCAACAGTACGTTAGTTCAGGAATAAATGTATGAAACCTTTTGTTTGGGGGCGGGGGAAGAAGTGCATGGATCTGACTTCAAACCCATCTTGAGGATCTTCCACAATAGTTTTCATTTCTGTCTTGAGAAGTGGGTAGGAAGATGGAAAAGAGAGTGTGAAAATATTCTCAACTTCAGGAATATTTGGAGGCAGTTGCACATTTATGTTGAATAATCAAACTATTGGGGACATCAATGCATCTGCCCAGTGTAGCCCAGTGTAGTAAACACAAGAAAATGGTATAGAGACCAGAGCCCCTAGCTGCTGACTGACTGGTGTCCCCCACGTGGTCACTTCTCTGTGCTCTTATTTCTTGTCAGGAAAATCAGAAGGATAGGCTATCAGAAATTGCAAAATTTTTAATGAGGTATAATTGACATAGAACATTATATTAGTTTCAAGTGTACAACATAATGATTCAGTGTTTGTACATAGTGCAGAATGATCACCACAGTAAGTCTAGTGAACATCTGTCACCCTACACAGCTACAAATGATTTTTCTTGTGATGAGAACTTTTAAGATCTACTCTCTTAGCAACTTTTAAATGTATAGCACAGTATTATTGACTGTAGTCACCATGCTATACATTACCTCCCTATGACTTGCTTATTTTAAGAAATTGCAATTTATAGCCTATAAATGTTTGGTTTAACATATGGACTATGGGGAGTTTTTTCTTGTGGTTTTTAAAATTTAGGGTAGCTGCCAGTATTTGAAAATTGGGAAGTTTCACATTTCTTCTGGACCCTCATTCTAACATGGCAAGAGTGAGGGAATCTCCGAATAGAGCTGCTGCCTTCAGAAAGGATGAGTGGCCTCTTATTCTCCACAGTCCCCACCACTCCTTATCATATTCCCAACAATGAGGCTGAGGTCCAGCTGCCATTTAACACCGTACTTGCAGTGACTTCCCTCACATTCGTTGCCTCATCCCTGGAGACATTTGCAGTTATAACCTGGACTTTATGAACTCTAAGGTCTCAGAGGTTCTCCGGTTGTCTGGTAAAATAGAACATTCCCCACAGCTAAGGTTGCAATATGTTGTCTAATTAAAGTGGGAGCTTTGGTGTCCAAATTTCAGGATGAACCTTTTCACCCAGGTCACTGTAATTTTCAGAGGAAGTGCTGACTCCTGGATCTGGGAGTTTGGTGAGCGTGGTGGAGTCCTGTGCTCTGCTGAATTACATCTCCCTGGCTTTTGCTTTGCTTTGGTCTTCAGCCATTCACTGAAGATTTTTTTTTTAACTTCTTGCGTACTGATATTCAAATCCAAACTATAGGCAACTAGCGTGTTCTGACCCCCTTGCTTTATAAGCTTCTGTTTGTACAGTCTTTTATAATTTTCAAGAATTTCTCCGAAATAGTTGCTTTTCACGCTCACCCTGAGAGAGAGATAGGGCATGTATCACTCGACCTATTTTACAAAAGTGAGGGGAAAATAGCATGTTCTTAAAATAGACTTTTTACATTCAGCCTTTTCCCTTAAAATCAGACCCTGATACATTGTTTTTTAAAGTGGTTCCCTAAATACAAAAATAAAAATGTGTTTATTCAATTAAAACATCATTCTCCAATGCCTAAAGACTTCTAGGTTGCACTAGTCTCCCTCCCCACTGAGACGTAATTGAAGATTGATATGATACATTTTATTAATTAGGCCCGTCTGGTTTTCCCACAGAGAAAAAAGGGAATGTGTCATCTTTTATGCCAGCTGATTTGAACAAAAATCCGTTTGGATTTAGCCTTTACATGCTGGTGCTACACCAAAGGACCGGGATGTGAAATGGGAAACATTTACCTTGATTTCATTCTCTAGAAGAAAATTTGAATTTTTGTAGCAAAAATGTATTCTTTCTCAAAGTCTGAGGAAATGAGCACTGTGCAGGGTCATGTATTCTCTTCCTGATTGACTGCAAACCAATACCAAGAAGTTGAGTGAGATCTTTAGATAGAATACAGATAGCATTGTGTTTTCACAGGGCACCACTGCAGGTGTATGTGTGCATGCATGTGTGCGATGGTTAATTTTAAGTGGGCCATAGTACCCAGATATTTGGTCAAACATTAGTCTAGATGTTTTTGTGAAGGTATACTTTTAGATGAGATTAACATTTAAATTAGTAGACTTTGAATAAAGCAAAATGCGGGTGGGCCTCATTTAATCAGTCAGAGGCCTTAATAGAAAAAGATTGACCTTCCCAGAAAAAGGGAGAATTCTGCCAGGAGACTGCCTTTGGACTCAAATGGCAAGTCTTCTCCAGCCTGCCAGCCTACCCTGCAGAATTTGGGCTTGTCAGTTTTCATAATCTCATGAGCCAATTCCTTAAATACACACACATAGATACACACATCCTATCGGTTCTTTTCTCTGAAGAAACCTGACTAATGGCTAATACGAGCATGTGTGCTATATCCTAAAGCAATCAAGATTCTAACCAGGAGTCAGCAAATGTTTTATATAAAGGGCAAAAGAGTAAATATTTTAGGTTTTGAGGGCCATTGGATCTCTGTTGCAACTACTCAGCTCTGCTATAGCTCGAAAGCAGTCACAGACAATGTGAGAACACAATGAGCATGACTGTATTCCAATAAAACTTTATTTGTATAAACAGAGGGTAAGTCAGATTTGATCTGCCATAGTTTGCAGACCTCCCATCTATACTCCAGAGGGTTTGTGTAACATAACAATTTTAACAGTTATTGATTGACAGATAAAATATTTAGAATTCGTCATATACCCAAGCATTTTATGGCATGTAATGTGTATACATTTCAACCACAACTCAAATATACAAATATAGAAGATACAGAATCCTTATTCTTCTGTAGCAACTTAATATGTAATTTTAGTTTTCATTCCACCAGAGGGGAACAGAGTGACAGAACTTAAACTACCAGCTGGGACACCCAGAATATTTTCCTCAGGGCTTATCCTGTACAAAAGGAGCATGTCCATATGGCACTTTATATCTTCATCCTGCTGATATCCAATGTGGTGTCCGTTGTCTCATCTGATTCCTGGTCATCACAGATCACTACTGGGATATCCTGAGTTCTTGTCTGTAAGACATCAAGCCCAAAGATGCTTTCTGCTATCTGTATGCCTATCTTGATAACTGTTCTGTTCTTGCATCACATGGGAGCAGAGAAAACTCCTTAAGACAGTTTCTGGTCTTACTTTCTGAACACACCAGTTCGTTAATCTTACCCAGAATCTTGCCCCTCCTAGGTTCTTTCCAACATTGGGATACACTGGATACCATAAACTTTTCTCTTTTTTCCCCTCTTCTCTAGGCTCACTTCATGGAACAGGGTTCAGGAACTGGCCAATGCCTAACTTGTCACCCCCTGCCTCTGCCTTTTATCTGTCCCCAAGTGTGGTCAACTTTTTTCTGGTCCAGAAATGAGGAAAGCTCGCTCTTCCTCATCATGTCTTGAGGCATTTCCAGTACCCTCCCTACTAAGTTTTTCAAACCCAAAAGGCACCAAAAGACCCCGTTTTCTCTGTTTTCTCTCATGGTATCTCTTCTCTGAGACAGTGAGCAAACCAGCCTGGCTCCTAGATGAGAGGAATAGCCATGGTGAGAAAGAAAATACCCAGATAAAACACTGGTAAATGTTTGACCATACTACCCTGTCACATTCAATCCTCACAACACCCAGAGTAAAATGACTAACTTTACCTGTTTTTAGAACTAGAAAACTAGAACTGAGAGAAACTGGATCATTTGCTGACATAGTAGACCTAAGATTCAAAAGAAGGTCATCCTGAAGGCCAGGATTCTGAACCTTCAGTGGGTTTTGTTGATCCCGTATTTCCACAGGACATTCTATGTTGAAGAGGACTACAATCTATGGAATCACAATTAGTTTGTGAGTCAGTATCAAAAGAAAAGGAGCACAACAGAGTAGTCCCTTTGTGGGAAATAAGTCATATAGTCAAGGGCTACAAGTTTATAGAAAGCAGAGATTACTGTGAGTTAGGGTAAAGCTTTCATAAAGAAATGGTAGTTCAGTCTTCAAGGATTTGAACTTACAGGATTCAGTTGACAGGGACATATAATTTATGAGGAGGAATTCTGAATCTTCCTGCCTTGGAGGAAGATGTCTAATCCATGGCCATCAGTACGTGTCCAGTCTCTTGAGATGAGCCACTAGTTTTAGTCACCAGCACCTATCCCTGGGACCTGAAACACTGATAAACACTGATACTTTCTTCAACCGTGAGACCTCTAAGTAATACCAGTCAATTCTTCACTGTATATCCCCTCTTTGGGATGCTTGGGAAATTTTAAGATGCTCTTCTCCTTGAGACTGTATGGAACTGTCAAGTGTGGCCAGGAAAGAGGGAGATTATTTCTCTAGTTACACCATTTGGTAATTGCCACTCGGACACCAGAAAGACCTGGAATTTTTCATTGGGATCTTTAGTTTACTCTAGTGCTATCTAGAACTAAGCTATCTAAAACTAAGCAATGTTAATTTTTCTTTGTAAGCCTTCCCCAAGACCTATGTGGAGTTTGACTTGGCTGACCCTATGTTCATTGGTCCAGCATCCTGGAGCCTTGGGCCATAGGCAAGATCTAAACTTTGAATATGCTTTCCCTGCACTTCTTGTCTTGACAGCTATTTGTTCAGTTGCTTGGGGTAGGAAAACTGTCCTTACGCATGCTTGGAGTTTCCAAACTTCCTCTTACAATTCCATGTTTTTTGCTTAATAAATAGACCAACAAACAAAAGACAAACCCCTTTCTCCAAAGATCAGTTGCCATAAGTAAATACCTCTGCTTTCATGAGCCTATCTTAGAGCTAAAAATGAAGCATGTGACTCATTACTCTAGGGTCTCTTAAAATCCTCTTCTCTCCCCTGCCCCCTACCCTCCATACACATATACACACAAGCAGACTTCACCACCACAGAAGGCATAGAAGCCATTCTTGATTCCACAACTTGAGTTTCTGGCTGTTTGTTTTCTGGACAACAGATGGCAATTGACAGTCACGCCTTTTTTACTTCTGAAGGTCACTTGCATGTTTAAAAACTGATTGCCTTAGGGGATGACAGCTAAGGAGGATGGGATTTATTTTTGAAATGATGAAAATGTTCTAAAACGGACTATAGTGAAGGTTGCACAATTCTGTAAGTATAATAAAAGTCATTGAATTGGACACTTTAAATCAGTGAATCATATGGTATGTGAATTATATCTCAATGTAGCTGTTTTTTAATCATATTGAAAGAAAAAAAGAAAGAAAGAAAGAAAGAAATGACCCAGCTCTCTAAGACCCTTGACTGTGTGTCTGAGGAGATGCATGAAAATGACTAGATGTTCTGTTGCCAAAACCCCTGCACTTTGTTGTCTTCCTCACATGATTCCTAAACTGTGAAACTCTGTAGGTATCCCTTATCCTTTCCCTTAAATCTCATATGTATGTACTGGGTCTAGAGAACTCAAACTTATCCTTTGGGAAACAATTTAGACATTAGTTATTTCTATGAAACTTTCCTTGATCAGCTAAATATGAATTAAGAGCCCCTGCTGCATACTCATATTACATCATTAAATTTCCCTACCATAGCCTGTTTCATGTTTTGCCACAATTGCCTCCTCACTAGACAGTGACCTTTGTAAGAGCAAGACTCCTTTTCACTGTGTCCCGCTATTATATCCCCAGGGCCCAGAACAGTGCCTAGTAGAAAGTACAGAGTGGATGGGTAGTGGGTGGATGGATGGATGGATGGATAATGGATAGACGGATGACCTAACTACTAATGTGCAGTTTAGTTAGGATTTTACTTTCGTGGAGTAAGAACTGATGGAAGCTACAATTCCTCACTTAAGTGAGGAAAAAGAGGTGAGGATGTTAGTATTGAGATCGGTCATTTTGTTTTTTCAGAATCTTAATTTTTTTGAGTGGTGTGTAATGAAGGCTTACTCTGGAGATAGTGGCTCATCCACATTTGCTATTATAATTGACCTAGCTCTGCTGTCCTGCTGTTCTCCCTGCTTGTTTATAAATTAGAGAACATCTTTCAACTTGGTGGGGGAGCTGTATATTCATACAGAAGAGTAAGATGGCAGTACATGTAGGACCATTTAGAGACATCGTTGTAGCTCAAATGGGGTGCTCCACATTTTCTTTAAAGGCATAACATCACTCACCAACTCACCAGGATGGGACCAAACAGAATGAGAGCTTATTTGCAGGACTGACAATTTTTAAGCAGGCTAGAAGCAGGGATAACATGAAAAAATGACGAATTCTCTTCATTTCCTTCTGTGTCTTTCCTTCCCATCTGTTCCTTCCCTTATGACACCTACAATGGCCTACTCAGTATCCCAAACCCAACTCCAAAAATATGCCAACTTTTTACCACAATGTATCCCTTGGAAGGCACTTCAGAGGGTACCTGGTCCAACTTGCTACTTAATGAAATAGTGCCTTCTGCAGTGTTCTGAACAGATGGTATTCAGTTTGTTCTTTGTGCATCTCTAGTGATGATTACTCATTACTGCAGGAGACAACTGATTTCCCTGTTGGATGATGGCATAGAAAGTTCGTTTCAGAGGAGCAGAGTCTTAAAGTACACAGGTCTGGAGACACACCAGCCTTGGAGTCATGGCTCTGCTCCTGACCAGCTGGGTATCCTTGGGAGAATTACTTAACCTCTCTAGTCCTTATTTGTCTAAGTATACAAAATGGGGATCAATTATATCTAACTCATTATATTATGAGGATTAAATAAGAAAATATATGCAAAGCATTCAGTGTGTTGCCTGGAATATAGCAAATATCCAATAAGTAGTAGCTTAAAAATCAAACCAAGAAAATTCTCAAAGGTTCTCGGACTAATAGTTGCATATAAGGGCCAAGAACAGAATAAGCTACAGCTACCATTATCGCCCAAGTCATGCCAGTATCTTACGCTAACATATATGGCATCACATGACTATACCTGGATTTGAAATGAAGGACCCTGAACTCATTCTGAATTAAAGAAACTTAGGAATGAGGAATTACTAACCAGGGACAGGTATGCATGGGAAATTGCTGGACAGTTGGGGAGAGAGAGAGAGAGAGAGAGAGAGAGAGAGAGAATGAATCATGACACAGAATGGGCCACTCCATTTTTTTTAAGAAAAAGTGGAACAGAAAAATGAAAACTTCTTAAAGGTTCTGCCTGTGCCCCTTGGTCATCTTGCTTGCCAAGCTCTGTTCCTACTATACCAGGTGGTGAGTACCATTACACAATATAAAATCAAACAAATCATCCATTTGAGAGAAAAGGCCATTTCTTTATTAGCAATACCTGCATGCAGAGTTTGATGACTTTAATTGTGAGTTAGGATTGTTGTTGTTGTTTTTTCTATTGCTAAGCTTGAAATTACCTAGCTCATCAAGTTGATAATTGGAATCTCTGCCTGATCTCTAAAAGCAATTGGCTCCTTCTTCCCAAACAAAAGACCATTGTTCTTGAGACTTTTCTAAATTATCTTGCATTATAATCAAGAGTTATCCTTACAAGTAAGAGGGCCAAGGGTTAAGGCCCAGCTCTCAGTTCAGCAAACCAAGAAAGAAATAAGGTTTTGATGGAAGATGAATTAGCACCAAAACCTGTTTCCTCAAAGTAGCTATGTACTACAGTAGACAGAGCTCCTGAGAAATATGTGAGAATACTTCTTAGGTTGCCATGTACTTCTCAACGGGCATTGATCCAGATCTCATTCAGAGTCACCTACCTAATTTAAAGCTCATCTTGTGCATGTGAGCTGAACATGAGGTTGACATGAAATGGGCTTCCCAATAACCCAAGAGTAGGGCCACAGAGTTTTTTGAAGGACCATGAGGTTATTACTTTCTGGTCACCAACTTTTCATCTTGTTATATCACTGACTCCAACTGAAAAAATCCATTTGGGTCTGATTCTTTTTGATGGAGGCATCTTCAAGCTCGGGAAGAAGATGAAGGCTTGGCTTTTCTTTTTTCTTTGCTTTCTTCCTTTCTGTCTTTATTTCTTTTTCTTTCTTTCTAATGGAAGAAATCCAAGGTTTTTTTTCTTTGAATGAATTAAGCCAATTCCTAGAACAATTGTAATGCTGGTTTTATTTGTCCTTAACTCTGTCCTTTGGAGCCCATTATCCCCTTACCTGGAATACCTGTAGTTCCACTCCCTGATTCTCTTTATCAGGCTAATTCCTGCTTATCCTAAAACATCATCCATTCCTGGACTTCCCCCAGCATCTTAGTTCTGTACCTTCCAGGTAGCCTGTACTGTTACCTTGTAACCTACTTGCTTGCTCACCTGTCCCCAGAAGACTGTGTGCTCCACTTTTGTACTCTCAGGTTCATGGCACTTAATAACTTTCCAGTAATGGTTTTGTTGAGTACCTCTGATATCAAACTACTCTTATTGCAGTATTTTTTTCACTCAACACATATTTGTTGAGTTATTATACCTAAGGAATATAAAATTATAAGGGAATGAGGTTTCAAAATCAGCAGAACCAAGAGAACAATTTATATTTTTAAATAACCTTAGAAATCTTTTAAATTGTACCTATAGTACATGGTTTTATAGGTTCAAACCTGTGCAGTAATTCTAATGCACTCAAAGTTTTGGTATCCATTGAGTAAAAAGAAGGAACAAAAGGCTATCTCAGTGCACATATATGGGCAGCCAAACTATTCTGCATTTAAGTAACTATTAAATTTCTAAAGATGAATCAGTGAGTGAATGTCATGTTCATGTTCACCTGAGGGGTTTTTTTAATGTTAAGTCTCTATAGTCTTAATACACATAAGGATATTTAAAAATTACATGATATAGTAATTATAAAAACATATAGCATAGGTCCTAGTACCACGTGAATGCTCAATAAATGTTTGCTCAACTTAAGTTTAAATCTTACTTGATTGGAACTGTTTGGGAAAGTTATACAAAAGAAGATAGCCACTTGCTTCTTGGTCATTCTTACTGTGGCTTCACTGGTTGTCACTGTTAGTTCTGGGCCTCAGCATCCTGGAGCCCAAGAGGCAGAGAGTTTGGTTCTAATGACAGTGTTTATGTTGGATGCATGAATCATGTGACTGCACCGTATGTAACTAGGCTTTGTACCAGCCATGGAGGCAAGATAGGTGGGTGAAGCAGATGTATCTCTGGCCTTGGGAAACTCTAGGTCATGTATGAAAGACATAGGTTGAACAGATACTTAACAAGGAGTGTCTTGTATGGAAGAAAGAAGTCAGAATGGCAGAGAACCCTCTTACAATCTAGTCTCTGTAAGTGAAGACTTCCTTGAGGAAGGAGTATCAAGATCATTAGTAATTAGCCAAGGCACAGTGGGAGGCAGAATTTAGTAGGGGAGCAGAGGAAGATCTAGAGAAAATAGGGAGCATGAAGAAATGAAAAAATCGAGGCTGGTTGAAATGTTCAAGGTGGCCTCCCCAACCCTGTCATGAATGCCCCATCCTTGGTTAATCTAATGATTTGCCTACCATCTGTCTTCACTGGGGCAGCAGAAAATAGCAGAAATAGAGAAATAGAGAAAAATATACAGTCATAGTAACCAGCCTTTCTCTAAGATCACAAGCCCTAACTAACCTCAAGAGGAATGTAAGTAAAGTCCAAAAATCCTCCAACTTGTCTTTAGTCCATTCCCTGTCATAGTCCCCTAGAGAATTACTTCCTATGTCTTTTTCTCCAAACCTTCATATACCTGACTATACCTCCCTGTCTTCTGATATTTTTGTTTCCTTTTCCCTGGAAAAAAAATTAGAAGCAATAAAAAGAGAACTTCCACACATTCCATCCACATCTACCTGTGTATATCATCTACCTTCCTTCATTTTCCAGGATAGACTGTCTGTGTGCTTCTCTTCAAAGCATCCCTTCCACTCCTGCAATGGATCCCATTTCTCTCACACCATTTCACAGATATTAACCCAACAATTGACCACCATCTCCTCATCTTCATCTTCAACTTTATATATCATCTCCTAGCAAAGAAAAACGAAAGAAAAAGAAACCTTCCCTTAACTTCCATATTACTCCTGAATACCACCCTATTTCTGCCCCTCCCCATTAGAAAACGCCTTGAGAGCACTGTCTCTACTCTCTGTCTTCATTTCCTCCCCTCCCATTTTTTCCAGATTCACAATACTAGGCTCTCCCAAACACTCCAGAGTACACTTTCCACATGCATCAGAGACCATCAACAGAGGTGGCTTTGCTTTGGAACTAGTAAAGCTTATGCTTCAGTGATCCTCATTTCCACAAGACCTTTTGAGGTGCTGTACCTAGGTCCCAAGAGCTAAACCCCTATGCATAATTCCAAGAGTCCCTAAATTGTATATGCTTTGGATCCCACAAAACCTGGATCTACCCCTCACTTCCACATTGCCATTGCCATATTAATGGTCAGTGTCTTTAGTCCTTTTTTTTTTACTAAATCGGTCAGCAGCATGTAACATGGTATGGCTCCCTCATTCTTAAAGATTTCCTTGCTTCAAGTGCTCCTTTTCTAGGTTCCTCTCCAATTTCGCTGGCCTCTTCTCAGTGTCTTTGCCTATTTCTCCTCATCTTCTTGTCTGCTAACGTTCCCCAGGACTCAACCCAAGATATTACCTACATTCACTCCCTTGATGGTTTCATCCAGTTTAATGGTTTTAAATGTTATCTTTCTTCTTAAAACTCTCAATTATTTACCTTTAGTCCAGACTTTTCCCCTAAACTCCAAACTTGTGCCCAAGTAGTTACTTGCTTTCCCTGTTGGGTGTCTGATAGATATCTCAAATGCTAACTTTCAACTCCTGATTTTTTCCACCAGCTTGAATTCTTATGGTCTGTCTATCTCAGTATGTAGAAATGCCATTCGTCCAGTTGCTTGAGACACAATAAGAAACAAACAAGCAGAGGTGCCTGGGTGGCTCAGTCAGTTAAGCATCCAACTTCAGATCAGGTCACGATCTCACAATTGGTGGGTTCGAGCCCCATGTCGAGCTCTGCACTGATAACTCAGAGCCTGGAGCCTGCTTCAGATTCTGTGTCTCCTTCTCTCTCTGCCCCTCCTTGGCTTGCTCTCTCTCTCTCTCTCTCAAAAATAAATAAACATTTAAAAAAAGAAACAAATGAAACTTCTTTTTTTCATGCTTTACATACAGTTTATCAGAAAAATCCTGTTGCTTCTCTTAAAAATAATGTCCAGCATCTGACTAGCACCCACCATTTTCACCACTGCTCCTGCCCCATGCTGCCTGGATTATTTTTTTATGTTTATTTATTTTTGAGAGAGAGAGGGAGAAGGAGAGAGAGAGAGAGAGAGAGAAAGGAAGGAAGGGAAGGAGAGAGAGAGAAAGAGAAAGAGAAAAGAAAAGAAAAGAAAAGAAAAGAAAAGAAAAAAGAAAAGAAAGAGAAGGAAGGAAGGGAGAGAGAGAGAAAGAGGGAGAGAGAGAAAGAAAGAAAGAAAGAAAGAAAGAAAGAAAGAAAGAAAGAAAAAAAGAAAAAAGAAAAAAGAAACGCTGGGGTGGGGCAGAGAGAGAGAAAAAGGACACAGAGTTCCAACCAGACTCCACACTGCCAGTGCAGATCCCGACACAGGGCTCAAACTCACAACTCATAAACCATCTGATCATGACCTGAGCCAAAACCAAGAGTCAGATGCTTAACCTACTGAGCCACCCAGTTGCCCCTTTCCTGAATTATTATAATAGTCTGGTAACTTATCCTCCTGCTTTATACAATTGGCTGCTTATATTTTCAACATTTCAATCAAAGTCAGACCATATCCCTTCTTTGCCCGAAATCATCTAATGAAGGTGAGGCAAGGTACCCAGGGAAGACCAGCTATTGAAAGGGCCCATTAATGCTTTTAAGGAGATAGGTAGCCTCTGAAGAGATTTAAAAGGGTACTTAACCCAGATTATCATTTAAAAATGATGTTTTGATAATACATTCAGACCCAGAAAAAAGTCACAGGATTTCTCCTACCCTCCGGAATTTGAGAACTTGGAGATATGCAGTAACTAATATTGTCATTTACGTTTACAAAGAAAGCTAAAAATGATAGCTTTTGCATGTGTTGGCTATGTTTGTTTTTTTTTTAATTAAAGTGTTAGTAGATTCACTCTTTCGCAATTATTTGTACTTTTACAAAATGTAAAATCAAATAAAAAATTTCACATAGGTAAATAGAAATTCATAGAACCAGTTCAGCCTTTTTTTTTTTTTTTTTAGATTTTATTAAAGTTTGTATGTGATTTGAGTCTCAAACTTAACTTGTGCCCTCTGTTTACCTTACTTATGAAAAAGGCATATTCAGGCAGAGGTCTTTTCAGTTTAAATTGCCTGATCCTTGTCTGTCCCTAGATGTACTTGTGTTGGATATTACAGAATAGTATGAGTAGTAAAATGTGGACTTACACTTCAACTCTTGTTTACAACAGTGTTTAAGGGCTAGATAACTAAAATTTACTTTATTCAAGCCAATGGGCCTCTGCTTGGGTTAATTTCCACTCCTAAAGGTACAAGCCTGTATTTCCATTCCTCTTAACAACTCATTTCTCAGCAAAACCTCCTTTTCTGAACTCTTTTACCCTTTTATCATAAATTCTATATTAGGCATTAAGTTAACATTCTAGCAAATATTGTAGATATATTCCCTCCCTAAGTCCTCCCCAAACAAATACAGAGGGAAATGTATTGAAACTCAACCTAGAGTTGCAATCAAACCCAAAAGAGTCTAACTTCCTTTGGAAAATGATTCTCAATAAAAAAGCAATATGTTTTTTGCTTTTTATTCTTCAGGATGCTTCAAAGTCAAATTGGCTTTGTATAGCTTCTGTTTCTGAGATGGTAGAAGTTCTATTTGAGAGGAAGTTAAATATCTAAAATTTAATGAGGTCATACTTTAATCTTTTAATTTAGGTTTTCTGTTATTTCTGCTACTATTGGTGAGAGGCAATTCTCATGGGTCTCCTATGTTGCTGTGTGTCTTGTGTTTAGCTTTTGATTCCAAACTGTCTTCTCAAGAAAGTTCATAAGGTGAACAGCTTTAGGAAATAGATAACATCTCCTCCAGAGCAGAAAGGAGCCATACTTACTTTCCGGTATGTAACCATATGTCTCTCCAGAGCAAAACATAGGCAAATTATTGCCCATTAAAAAAGCTTTGGGTTCCCTAGGTTCAGGGTTCCACTCCTGTAACGTAAGCCACTGCATTTGCAGACATCCATCTCAGCCCATCTATGTTGTCCCACACCCATGGGATTTGTGGCAAGAAAAAATGACAATGACATGATGATGCTTATGCTGATTTCTGTTCCATGAATAAGAGAGTCCTTTTACTCTGATCTAGGAATCTCATGTCTTCCATGAAACTGTAGCAGGCTATCTAATTAGCTTGCAATTAGGGTAAAATATCAGATTATTGTTACTGACAACTGTGGAAAAGATACTTTTAAATAATTTTTAAAAAGGAAAAAAAACCTGCTTTAAAATTTATAGTGGGTGATTCTGGAACAGGAAATATATGTCTCTAAGTTTACCCAGACTTCTTTGTTTTACTTTATTCAAGCTATCTCTTCTTCCTGGAATTTCCTGCCTTCCACATATTTATCCAAGTCATTCAACAACAGGCATTTGGAGAGTTTTGTGAATAGGATTACTACTTAATATGCATTTAATAACCAATGGCTTATGCTACAACTTTGATGGCATTTTTTACTATGGTAGGCATCAATTTTAATATGGAATATTAATTCATTCCTTTGTTCAACCATTTATTACATACCTAATTTGTGCCAGGTACAGCATTGGATCTTGAGGATACAGAAATAGGGAATTCTTGGTACTATAAAGCACAGGATTAAATGAATATAAAATAATTAGGTAAAGATGAGACAGTATCCATACTAGTATGGATTTTATTCTTCCACCATAAATGCTTCACAGAAAGCAAGGTCTCTAAACACTATGGCTTTGTACTGCTTTTATGATCTACACAGAATGATATGGTACCCTGTGATTCTGAATCACCATCCCTTCTTGAAACATCATATACAGAGAGGGGAATGGCTATATCTACCAGAAGGACAAGTATATTGGTAAGAACTTTAGTCACAAGTGGAAGAACACTTAACTCAAACAGACTTTTGAAAGGATAGTGGGTGCCTGGGTGACTCAATTAGTTAAACATCCAACTTTGGTTCAGGTCATTATCTTATGGTTTGTGAGTTTGAGCCATGCATGGGGCTCTCTGCTGTCAGTTCAGAGCCTGCTTTGAATCCTCTCTTCTCCCTCTCTCTCTGTCCCTCTGTCACTGGTACTCAGTCTCTCTCACAAAAATAAATAAACTTTGAAATTCAATTTCTCTTCTAAAAAATAAAAGTAAAAGGATGGTGCAGTGTAAGGGGGTAGTAATGATTGGCTCACATAACTGAAAATTCCAGAGAATAATATGCTTCAGAAGTATTTTTGGATCCAGGCACCCAAATTTTATAACCAACACTCCACTTTACTCTTTCCATTTTTGAGCTGTTTTTCCTTTGTGTAAGTTCCATTATCAGGAAAGCTTTCCTGTGGTTCTGTCAAGATGCCACCCTTTCATTCACTCCAGAAGAAGAAAGAAATAATCTTTTCTCAACAGTTCTAATAAAAATCCTGGAATTAAACCCTAGCAGCCTAACTTGGACCACATGCTTCTTCCTGAACCAATAATAAGTAGCCAAGAGTGTATAATACTCAGATTGGCTAGGTATGGGTCATGTGACTTTTCCTGGGTTGGAGGTAAAGGTATAGCCATCCAAATCTTATTGTCTGAATATATGTAAGAGATGGATACTCAAATTTTGGTCACTGTAACCAGATGAAAGGAGGCACACAGAAACAACAAATGTCTATTGTCTACCTAAAGATCTTTCTTTCCTTTAAATATACAGTTCAAATATAGAAACTGTAAACATTTCTTGAAATCACCAAATATTTATAATAGGAAAGTAGGTTACTCAAGTCTGTTAGTAAAGCAGCTGTCAATTAAACAATGATTGACAAAATAAAGAACAGTATCTTCAAGTTTATATTGCTGTAAATGTTGGTCTAAATTGCATAACATCATTCAAATACCCTGGAAGCTAGCTGCACATTTCCCCACATTTTATTATTATTTTTTTAACACAGCTAACGATGCCTCTAGGATGCCTATGTAGTTACCCTTCAGGTATGACCATTCACCCGGTGGTAGCTTACCTAGGTTAAAAAAATTCTGAAGTACTAGTCTCAAAATCACACCAGCTACTTTCTCTCTGTTAACATAACCCAAAGAACCAACTCTGATGTGAAAGTTTGAGATGATTGGAAGAAAATAAGTGACATTTTAGTTCTTTCTTGAAGATCTTTATAATAATCCATGCATAGTAATGATTCAGCAAACTTTTATTAAAAATTTCTACCTCTCACATGCTGTTGTAAGCATCCTTAATATGATAGTCAATCAAAGTAGGTACTTCTTTTTTCACAAGTTGAAGTGTTAACATAAATCAAGCCATCTTCTTCTTACAATAATTTTATAGGCAAGTTGCTAAAAAAAATCCAAAATAATAGAAATAAGAATATGTATGGTAAATTGTATTATTATAAAAAATATTTGCTGTCCTTCCCTGGAGGAGATTTGCACTGCCCTGCCCATGTCAGGAATCACATGATTTGCTTTGACCAATGAAATATGAATAGACTTTAGGAGCCATTGCTTGATTTTGCCACTTTCTCTTTTCCTTTCTGCCATGATACCAGCACATCGTTTTTGTGAGCCATTAAAATTCTGGGTTCTTGTTACTGCAGCATACCTTAACCTAAACCAACTGATAACAAATCCACAGATTTAAAAGGATATTGTATCAGCTTAAATGCAATTACCGTTTTGATCTAGAAATCAAAAGAATCTTGTTAGCCCCCCCACCCACCTGAAAGTCAGAGAGCTATAGCCTATACTAATTAGGAAGAACTCAATGTTTTGAGTGTTGGCAATGAGCTGTGTGTAACTAGCTTGCATTGATTCTGCCTAGGCATTGCCTACCTCTCAAAGAAGATGAGTTTCTTTGTCATGACTCTGTGATCACAGGTATTGAATAGTCCCTTATTAATTTACTTTAAAGAACTCTAATATTTGATTTTGTGTCTTAGCCAGTTCTTTAATAGCGATGTGACTTAGATCTTGCCCTTCACCGCTATTTTGTAGTGCCTTGTTTTTATTCGTGGTGAGTTCAAATATGTTTACTAAAATACTCCAAGCTGGGGCAATCATATTCAATTTTGTCAGAAATTCTAAAGTAAAAGTCACTTGAAGGATATATTTAAACCCTGTTTTTCTCCCATTTCTATAGAGGATGCAGTGGTATAATGTATTGTCTATATTCTGGGTGTAAAATCTCAAATTATATGTATCTATAGCAGGTACAATTCAATCTGGGATGAAAAATCAAATGGCCTTTTTTTTTCATTGATGTAGAACAGCTATTGTTTTAGATAGCATAGATTATTATTTAATTCAGTGTGTAACTATCTTCCATCCTTCTCACTCTGGTTATATATCTGTTTTGGTCAGAGTAGTAATATCATGACAAGCCTTCTGGGTGGTGGCAGTTGAGTCCTTGTCATTCTGCACATACACTGACATCTGCCAAGATGCCTTTATTTCTTCTGATCCTCGGTCATTTGTTTTGGCAGTATCTTATGGCCTCCCTCTAATCCTGACAATTGGACTTGCACTCCATCCATTCTCTGTGTCACTTTCCTACTTCACTTACATGGTGGAAAAAATCTTGCTCCTCCCTGTGCCCTGATCAGAGGCACACTGAAATACTCTCACTCTGTCTCTTGGTTCCATTAGGCAACCATTTCTTCTTGGGTTGTTGACACTTTGCTAGCCTTTCCTGGGAAAAGGATGAGGGTACATTTCTTTCTGTTCTCAGAGTCTCCAAACTTAATTGGAGGTTTCAATGGTCTTCCCCTTCCTGTACTTCAACTTTCCTGGGGCATGAAATAGGCACTAGGGCCCATTCTCAGGAATTCCTCATTGCCTAAACTTTCTTCTTTTCTTATGACTTACCCTTTTCTTCCTTCATGTGGGAGAGTGTTGATCAAGTTTGATGATATGTTTCTTTGACTCTTCAACTGGTTTTTAAGAACCCATTGTTAATAGCCTGACCTTGCTCTTTTGATATGCAAAAGACAAGAATTTGTCTCATTACTTGCATACCACTGTGCCATCTCTTTCTTGAAATAGTTTGCATAGAATACAATACCTATTACCTGAATAGGGAGAAGAGTTACAGAATGACAGGAAGTAGCATGTGTTCCAAAAAAGCACTACCATTATTATATCAAGATATTATTCTATCAGATACATATATAAATACATATACGTAGTCATAAAACACAAACTTTGGGCTGTTGGTAGAGCATTTTTGATCAAAGCCTAGACATTTTTATATGAATATTAATATTTGTTTTCACTTGTCTTTCCATCTGTCCTGTCTGAAGACTAGGGTGTTAACAGTATATGTCTATGCTAACCAGCACATCATGGAACACATTGGTTTCAAGCCTCTTCAATAGAATTATTTTTTTAGCCTCACATCCTCTTTATTCATTGTAATTATTACTCTCAGTAAAGAATGCTTGAATGTACTCAGATTTTGCACATTTTAGTGCATTATCAGATCTTACAGCATGCCCCACTTTTTTCTCTTTTAAAAAAGAAAATTTCCTGGTTATACTAGATAACAGGCCCTTGAGCTAACCCAAAACAACAAAACCAAAATGAACACAATCAAATGAATATGAAGTATTTGTTCCTTGTTTATGAATATTTCATATTTATCTTTGAAAATAAATAAGTATTTCTTTCCTTTTATAGATGATCTTAACATGAGAATTCTGAGGTACATTATTGGACAAAACCATTAATGATATAGATTGAATCAATATGATAAACGATCATGACAGGGATACCAACAAATAACGTTTACATGTCATTTTTTCCCCTCAAATGAGAATCATTTTGTACTTGAAAAAGCACTTAATTAAGGGCCTAAAAGGGATTCTAAGATTTGCTCTGCCATTAATAAGCAATTCATTTAATTTCTCTGAGCTGTTATTTTCATCAGCACTAGTAGAAGGAATAGCACTGTCAGTGTTTCCCAAAGTGTAGAAAGCATACCACTGGTGTCACTGGAGATCATGTTAGGTGATATATTAAATAATAGAGTAACAGCCCATTCCATTTTCAACTCTACCATCCTAATTAAGGCAAAGATGAAGTCTTGTTAGTGCTAGTTTTGTGAATTAACTTGGTGTTACTTCTACTTTTTAAAAAATTGAGTTATAGCTAACACACAATGTTACATTAGTTTCAGATGTATAACATAGGGATTCGACAATTCTGTACATTATGCTACACCACAAATAGCTACCACCTGTCATCATACATTGCTATTACAATATTATTGATTCTATTCTCTATGCCGTACCCTTCATCCCCATGATTTAGTCATTCCCTGACTGGAAGCCTGTGTCTCCCACACCCTGTCACCCATTTTGCCCACCCCACCCCTTTGGCAGCCATCAACAGTTGGTCCTCTGTATTTGTGGGTCTCTGCTTTTTTTTTTGTAGATTCCACATGTAAGTGAAATTATATAGTATTTGTCTTTCTCTGACTTATTTCTCTTAGTATAACACCCACTAGGTCCATCCATTGTCACAAATGGCAACATCTCATTCTTTTTTTATGGCTGAGTAATATTTCCTTATATATACTTTTTAAACAAAGATCTTTAAATTCAGAAATTATTAGTATGTAACAGTTTCTAGATAAAATATTGTTGTGTTTTTACTGTATTAATTCTTTGGTTATCTTCTTTGGGACAAGGAATATTGATTTCCCATTAATGGTAGTAGAACAGAGTAGCCTTTTAAAATTTAAGAAAAGAATTCATTAAAAAAAGAATAAGGACAGGCACCTGGGTGACTTAGTCAGTTAAGCATCCAGCTTCAGCTTAGGTCATAATCTCATAGTTTGTGGGTTTGAGCCCTTCATCGGGCTCTGTGCTGACAAATTGGAGCCTAGAGCCTGCTTCAGATTCTGTCTCCCTCTCTCTCTTTGCCCCTCCCCTGTTCAAGCTCTGTCTGTCTGTCTCTAAATAAATAAATAAATAAACAAACAAACAAACATTAAAAATTTTTAAAAATAATAATGATAAGGAAATATTAGGGCAGGTAGAATATACATGAATGAACTTTTGGCACCACTGACTGAGTGATCTGAAAGGACTTTTCAAAGAGTCTAATTTTATGTTTTGTTTTATCCTGGTTTGGGTCAAGGTGAAAGACAGCATGGTATAAGCTGCTTTCTCCTCCTTCGGCCTATAGATCAGAGTGCAAAGTAGTAAAATAATCTTCAGAATATAAACAAGACATGTCTTCTAGAACATCAGCCTTACTTGAAGATTACAGCAGCTGGATACACACACACACACACACACACACACACACACACACACACAAATATATAAATATAAATAGATGTAATATAAATAGATGTATTCAGGAACTGATGCTAAATTTGCATTAATTTGCAGGATAGAGCACTGGTTTTCAAACACATTTCTTGCTTGTTTTTGTATGGGCAGAATTGAGCAGATGGCAAAGTCCTCAGAGTGGATTAGTAGGTATACAATACAGAGTGTCTCTAAATTTTCAGGTCAATATGCAGAGATCACCAAGACCACTTGGTGACCAAAACAACAACAACAACAACAACTGGAAGAGTTTGAAATTGCAGAGTATTTCCATTGTGAACACAGAAGTGAACTAGCCACAAATATACTTTGATATTTGATCAAAAAGAGCAGGGGTTTCAGTAAGGTTGGGTTATTCCTACTTCCCCACTCTGTCAGGCACATGGTAATGTACATCCTCTCCCTGCAAACAGTATTGTAGTGAAAGAATCTACATGCATGGTTAAGTACATAACAATTAGAAAAAGAGTAACTTGAAGGCTCACCATCTCTACTTCAGGAGAAAGTCTGGAAAGAGGCAGAATGGGAAGGGATTTGTCCTGAAGACAGAAATTGAGAAGACCAAGCTCATGGGGGCAAGAATTCAGAGTAGTATGATAAGGATTAAAATGATCCTGTATATTTGAAAGCTTTTGGGGGAACTGGGCTTGTCTTCACTTGATTCACAACTTGTATAAACAATGGGTTATGTTCTTGCACACCTATTTTTTCTCCCCTTTTTTTACTGATCAGCAACACGGTGAGGAAAGAAACTTAGGGTTTAGAAAGAGTAGAAATCCATTCTTTTGGTGATCTATGTTATGTGCAAAGTCTGGAGCAACTGAAACTTCCTATCACTTTTATTATTTCCCCCCTACTCTAGGGAGTCAAGAAGGGAGTCAGCATGAAAAGCAGACTACATCTCTAAACTCCACCTTCACAGCCTGCCAACCATTAGGGACTTTAGACAGAAGAGTTTGAGAGGCACAGAGAAAAGATTCAGGTTTTTCCCTTTAAAGCCTTCCAGTCGCATTGCAGCTATGGCATCTGGGGAAAGTGTGCTTGCTTCAATATCTCACTTCTCCTTGTCAGTCTTCTCCATCAGGAATTACAGGAACTAATCTGGGCATGATGAACAGGAAGTGCCTGGGATATGGAGATTCTTCTCTCTGGCCTTCTATCACTGGCTTCTTGAGTATTGGTAGAAAAAGCCAGGAAGCTTACCCTCCCCCACCCACCCACCCAAGAAGATGTGCACATTTCTATATAGACCAAGTTGTGACAGAGATCAAATGCTCAGTAAATACTCAGTGAATGAGTGAATGTTGTTCCCAGTTCTAACACCCTTGGAAAAACAAGCCGAAGTATTGTCTCTCTGAGAGAAACATTTTTTTTAGCCTGGGGGCGATATCACTTGGTTACACCAAGCACTTACAAAAGTACCTTCACTTTCCAAACTTTGAGCCAGATTCTAAGAGGCTTTACAGAGTTTGTCCCATAGACATGGAGTTCTAGAATGTCCTACTTTAGTAAACACTGCTAAGGCAATACAGATGGCTTCCTGCCAAGTTAACATTAAGTTCCTGCAAATGTATCTTTTGATATCTCCCTCACAGAGCAGTCAGAGATAAGAGGGAAAATGAAGCTGGGAGTGGGGGGAATAAATTTTGATGCAAGCAGCTCTGGCAGCCATCAGCATCAACATAAGTGCTTTTTAATCCTCTGTATTTTGCCAGAGGATGACCCTCTCTGTTAGGGGTGGTAATTGCTGAACTTTACTTCTTGCTGTGACTTCAGGGAAAGGTTGTCCCCAGGCCCTGACCTGATTTTGCTTAGTGAGAGATCCCTGGGAGCTACTATTTTAGCTTTAATCCAGTATATGCACTTTTTTTTATCAGGTTTTATATTTTAATGACTTCCCAAAACTCCCCAAAGTGAAATACATCAAAAATACGTATCTCTGCAGAGGTGTGATAGCCTAATAGTCTGGCCAGTTATTGCAAAAGAGGGTAACACTACAGGGGTTGGCAGATCTTTAAGAAACATTTAAGATGAGCTGTTGGTATGCAGGCATGCTATGGGAATCAGATAAAATAGTCATTATTTTATCAATTCATATTGATAAATTAAAGTTTACTTTTTCCAGCTGAGGTAATGTTCCCACTTACCTATTCCAATCAACTTTCCTACTAGGTAAGAAAGCATCAGATGCAATTATTAGAAACTAGACAGACTGAGGTTATGGGAGAAAAATATTATAAGCTTACTGAGTTTCTCACAGACTCCAAAAACCAGCATCCAATTTCTTAGGAAACACTGGACCCAGGGTCTGGGCTCTGATCTCCCACATGGCATAATGAGCCCATGTCTTGATGATGGGCACTAAGCCCTTGTTCCCTTCCTTGCTTTTACACATGCTCTTTCCTTAGGTTGGCATGCCCTTTCCTGGGCTCTTTCAGATAGGCATTCCCCAACATTTTTTTTTCCAGAATAGCTTTGTTTTCCTATTGTTCTCTATCCTCTCATTATTTCTTTCATAGCACTTAAAATAATGGGAAACGAACTGGTTAGTTTATTATCCCCAAACTTGGGAGGTAAGCTTCATGAGCACCTAGTTTACCAGTATATCCCCATCACCTAAACGTTGCCTCCAACACAGTACTCACTAAATGTTGCCTGAATTAATATATAAATATAGGTTTAGTTTCAGTTAAGGGTGATCAGGCAGTTAAAAGATCATTGTGAGCTAGGAGAGACTCCCTCAAATGTCCACCACCACTTGGCTACCTTAACCAATTTCTAGTATTTTCTTAACTAAGCAGGAGATGTGCATCACATACTGATTGATGCTGATCTTTGCACTGATCCCACATCAATTCAAGGAGCTAATAATTGTGCCATTCATAGGAGAAGAGGGTGTAGGTCCAGAATCATGTCAAATAAATGTTCCAATTACAATTCCTTCCAACACACATGAAGGGCATCTCAAGCCAAAAGCAAGAGATTAATATTCATAATTTTCATTATTCGCAGATCCCATAATTGTTAATTCACCTATTCACTGAAATGACTTCCTGAAACTCCCCAAAGTGAAATACATCAAAAATACATATCCCCAAATACATACCAAAAAATAAATACAAATTAATACAAAAAAAAATGTAACCCCAAAATCAATACTTGCTATTGTTTTTATGGTCATTCATGGACATGGGCAGAATGGTGACAAATTTGAGTCATTCAAGGTGCTATTCCCAGTTGAGATTTAACAGAACAACTCTGCCTTATTGTTTCAGCTCTTATGCTATAAACAAGTATCCTTTTTGTGGTTTAGTTACTGATACTTTTTTTGTGTCATTTAAAATGGTGCCCAGGCAAGTGTTGAACTGCTGTCTGGTATTCCTAAGCAGAAGAAGGCTGTGCTTTGCCTTATGGAGAAAATACGTGTGTTAGGAAGCCTCATCAGACATGAGTTATAGTGCTCCTCATGAGATCACTGCTAATGAATCAACAGTATGCATATTAAATGTCTTTAAACATAAAACAGGGTTATTGATCACTTGACAAAAATGTTATGACCAGAGGCTTGCGGGAACATAACCTTATTTCCCCTAAGAGTAACAGTTCTGTATTTGCTATTTGAGTGTTCATAGTGACTTTTTAGAACATAACTATAGTGAATACTGAGAATAGAATAGAATAATTAATGTATGTATTAACTTAGTGAGACTTCAAGGGATTTTTATACCTATTTGATTATATCATATCACATAGATGATCTAGTCAGTAAGTATACATAGACATATATAGACCTATAGTCTATATATACTTAGATATATGGAGATATATATATATATATATACACACTTATATAGTGTCTAATATATACTTATACAGACATGTAGACATATGTCTATACATGTCTGTGTATACTTACTGTGTGTATATGTGTGTGTATATACACACATACATCTAGATGTTTGCTTGAAGCACAGTGTTTTTTTTTTTTTCAAAACAAGCCATTCGAAAAACAAATCTTTGATGAAGAATGTGCATCCTTTCAATGTCATTTTTTTCATCACTTGTCTAAATTCATCTCAGATCATTGGTGTCAGGCTTGTGAGAACTATATATATATCTGTGAATACTTGGGGCTGAACATCTATGCCATTCTGCTCACTGGAGAAGAAGAGCTTGTATTTCTTATAGTTCACTGTTGACAGGCCTGGGAAAGGGCTCACTGAGCTGTGACAGTTGACATTTGGTACACAGCCACTCAGCCTTCATGGTAGTGAAGCGCCATGGAAGTATGTTACATTCTTTCTAACATGTCTGGTCAGTCATCGTATTGCCTGTCATTTGTCTTGGACTGAAAATTAATTAAGAAGCAATAATGGAAAGGGAAGGCAGGGAATAGATAAGATGAATAATGAAGATTAAGTTCAATGGAATTATTATAAATTGACTGACTCTAGGCTAAATGGAAAGGACAGGGGATTAGCCTTTAAGGCTTGTAGACGCTCATCTGCAAAGGGCAATCTGGCTGATCGAGTCGAACTTCACACTCAATGAGGATTATGCAAGGGGACAACTGAAGAGAGAGGTAGGCCCATCATGCTAGCACATTTAGGATTTACAAATTGTCTCTTTTGTGGTCCAGACTTGGCTTGCTCATCATGCTGGCTTCTCCCAGTCCTCAGTGACTAATCCATGTTCCCATGTCGCCATCAATCTGGCCTCATTCGACAAACGTTTCCTTGGAGTGGTGAGGAGAGCCAAGCAAGGTCAAACTTTGGGAATGTGGTAGAGTGGAAAGTTTGAGTGTTTGTACCATGGTGCAGAAGTGCCACGGTTTAAATTACCACTTCACCCATTAACTATGTTGTCTTAGGCCAGTTAGTTAACCTGTCAGGGCCTCACTTTCCACGACTGTAAAGCACAGATAACACTAGTACCCACCTCATAAGGCTGTTTTGAGGATTAAATGAGCTAATCCGCATATCGGAGTTGAGCACAGTGCCTGGCAAAGATTGAGTACTTGTCTGAGAAACAGAAGGGTGGCCACTGTGCCAAGATATCCTTAGCAGAGAAAGAGTGGTACAAGATGAGGTAGGTGAGCCAAATCCTACAGGGCCTCACAGATAGCCAAGGTGAGGATTTTAAAACTAATTCTTAAGTGCATTTAGGAAGCTTTGCATGGATTTAAGTAGGACACTGACGTTGTTTAGAAGAAAACAATGTTGGTTCTAAATATACTTTCTGCAATATACTGTCCTTTTCTTTTAACTGGAAACATTTTCAGCACAGTCTCAGTATTTTAATTCCCTTCAGTGCTGACTGGCCTCTGAGCTACTGTCCCCCATAGTGCTCCTAAATACTCTGTCATAAAATTCTGCAGGGACCCCCTAACCAGATTGAATGTTGATGCTGGAAGTACTGGTGTAGGTATCCATAGATCCAACTGCTGTCGATAGTGTGCCTTCCCATGTCAAGCTCACATGCATTATTTTATTCAAACCTCACATCTACCTTCCCAGGTCTTATTAACCCCCTTTTCATGGATGAGCAACTGAGGCTTGAAATCCCACAGCTAGGGTTCCAGTGCAGGTGTTCTGCTCTGGAGCTCATTGGCTTCTCACCCATCTCCAGAGGCAACTTGGAGAGAGGGCCCCAAGGTCAGACAAGCTGTCTTAGCTCTGCCTCGCTCCTCTGTGCCTCAGTTTCCATGTTTGAAAAGTGGGAATAATGGCACCTTTCCACAGGCTCGTGAGCAATTGCTGTGGTATTAACACAAAGTGGCCAGCATGGCGTTGGACATAGAGTAAGCACTCCACACAGGTTCTGCCACTCTCTTTATTTTGCTCTGTTGCCCGTCTGCCAGGGGGCATCTGGTCAACTGAAGTAGTAGAATGTTTTGTTTCCAGCTACTCCTTAACATGAACTGGTTCCCTTGTTGTCTCTCAGACAGTGTGTCATGCATGAGGAAGGCACAGCCCATCGCTCTGCAAAGGGTTGGTCCTGATGTTGTGCATGTGGCTGTCTCTTCCACCCTCACTGGAGGTTGAACAGGGAAGCTCTGTGTGTACACATTCACGATGCTAAGCCCCAATTCCTCCCAAACTAGTTTTCTCCAAATTATGCTTTTTAATTAAACCTTTCAAGGTTTAATTAGGAAATGACATGAGTCATCTTTGTTTCTGAAAATGTAGTTGTGGTTTGGCTAATTATGTAGTGAGATTTGATATGGTTTCTCTTCATGTGTGAAATTAATACACTGAATATTTTAAAAAGGAAAACATCTAAAGCATTTTACCTGGGCTTTAGGTTGACAGCAAATAGATAGTTCAAAGGAGTCCTGCTGGAAGCAATGCTAGGAAAAGCTGGGCTGGTTTTCAATGGCCACTAGATGTGAGATATCTCTGGGATATGCCCTTGGTCTCTTAACCAGTACATCTGGTTGTGTAGCTTTAATGGTGCCTCATTGCTTAAAGATCAAATCTTATTTCCTCATTGAGGTATTTTAACTCCAATTCCATCTTCCCCCAACCTCATGCGGATTGTTCTCCAGCTACATCACACTCTATCATTTCCCAAACTGCCTTGCTCCTTTATGCCTCGGTGGCTCTGTATATGGTATGGCCTTCCCCATAGGGCCTCATCCCATCCTTATGCATGTATATTAACCCTGTCTTTCTCTGTATTCTGATGCTTCAACATCAAGGGGCCTTGCTGGGAGGGACCACCCCACCAGGGATTAGCTAATTCTTAAGGATAGCACACAATTCACCTGCCTGCAGGCACACCTATCATGGGCAAACCAACCAATCCAGAGTCCACACTACCCACCCCCCCACACCTTCTTTGTAGAGGCTTTCACACTCTAGAGCACTATTTCCCTGCCGTATCACCCTAGGGCCAGGTACCCAACAGCTAGGGACAGTGCCTATACCCCAGAGCCTACTAGTTAGTTATTCAAGCTAGCTAAGCCTACCCCACCTACACCATTCCTTCCCATGGAAACCACACTAAAGACTCTTGCCCCCAGAGTGACCCTGATGCTAACCCACGTGGCCCTCCTGCATCGCATGCCTCGAGTTTCTAGGGCTCTGTGGCTAAAACTCTTCCTTCATGACCGTCATTTCTGTGTTTCCACACCTGATTAAAACAGTATGTTTCAGAGTGCAGCTCAAGAGGTGTTTTTTTCTGTGACACCTTCCCCTTGCAAATGTGGTTACTTCTGTGCAAGCAAACATGTCTGTTCCTTCATGTGACTGAACTTTCCCAGATCCCATGTGACATTTATCTCAACTCCCAACACTTAGGACAAGACCCAGGAAATTTTTGTGCCTAGTACACATGAAGAGTAAGTAGATGAATTGCAAATAATGCAGCCTTCTACCCAAGTCCATCAGTAGCAGATGAGTCAGAAAACAGTTCCGTATGTGTGCTGCCATGTTGTTTTTCCTCCTGGATTGACTGGGGCACTAAAGCTTGGTGGCTATGGGCACAGGCTGGGAATCCGGTGTGGATCCTCCAATACCAATTCTGCTATCCTAGCCACATGGCTTCGGACAAGATATTTCTGCTCTACATGCTTTGGTTTTCTCGTCTATAAAATAAGGACAATAATATTATCTATCTCCAAGTGCTAGAAAGATTAAAAGAAAGAAGTCCCCAATTCTTTTTTTTTTTTTTTTTAGTGTTTATTTTTGAGAGAGAGAGAGACAGAATGTGAGCAGGGGAGGGGCAGAGAGAGAGGGAGACACAGAATCTGGAGTAGACTCCAAGCTCTGAGCTGTCAGCACAGAGCCCTACATGGGGCTCGAACTCAGGAACTGTGAGATCGTGACCTAAGCTGAAGTCAGACACTTAACCCAACTGAGCCACCCAGGGGCCCCAAACTGCCCCAAGTCTTTTTACAAACTCTTGCCTCTGTCTGTAACGTTGTTTTCTGCTTCCTGAGCTCTCCTTACCCTTGACACATGGCAACTCAAGAGCCACTCCTTCAGTGAACCCTTCTGACTGCCTTAACTAGAGAAACATCCCCCGAGTTGAGACTTCCTTTACCCCGTGCACTTCCCCTCAGTGGCATTTTCTGTGGTAATTCTTCACTGACAGTTGTGACTTTTGAATAATGTGTATCTTTCCTATCAGACTGTGTGTGAGTCAGGGTTCTCCAGAGAAACCGTACCAATGGGATGTACATGCATACATAGAGAGGGGTGTTCTTAGCAGTTGGTTCACACAATTGTGGAGGCTTAACAGTTGCAAAATCTGCAGGGTAGACTAGCAGACAGGAGACCCCGGGGAATTATTGTTAGTGTCCAAAGGCAGTCTGCTGGCAGAATTCCCTCGTCTTCTGGGGAGATCAGTGATTTTCTATTAAGGCCATTGATTGATCAGATAAGGCCCACTCACAAAGGATAATCTACTTAGAGTCTACTGGTATGTTAGCCTAAAAATATGAGAGCAGGAGTCAGTCTACTAGTGCTACCTGTTGCAGTATGAGTGAACATAGAGCACTGCCAAGTGCTATACCTAAATGCCCAAGCAGTGGCAGATGGTGGTTTTCTTTACAATCGAAACTTTTAGCAGTGTTAAGATACATATGGATAGGAGAGAGCTAGATCCCAGGATTTTAAATAAGGAGACAAAAGGAGAGATCTCACACCATCCACTAGGCAAAGCTATCCCCATCAGGTCTCTAAGGGAGGTAGGGTGTGGAGGATGGATGGATACAAACAGTGAGGAGACTTGTATAGCATAGGCCCAAGGCACAGAGGACAAGGGCAGTCACAGGAACATTTTATTTCTAGCTCTAAGTGTTTCCAAACCCTGAATTAGACTTTAATAAACAGAACTGGATCACAGTTGGGTCACAAGATCCCTTATTTACCTCCAAATTTAAAGGTACCCTTTGATTCCTTTTTTCTAGAGTTCTTTCTGGAGAGAAACACCTTCCAAGGGAAGGGGGAGGGGATTCAGATGTGTTACTGATCCAGCCACACTGATTCCACACATTTTGCTTCCTGCCCTGGTTATCCCAGAAGCTTCACCCCCCCCCCCACCAACTTCTCAGTGAGAGGGAACGAAGAAGAGAGGCAGAACTTGGAGATCTCACATTTGTATCCATTACTTTTATCAAAGCCTTTCAATGACCAGTCACTGAGCATTAATTCAACAGATATTTATTGAACATTATGTGTCAAGTAGAAGCTATAGACGATAAAACTAATAAACAGATGTCAGGTAAGTAATAGGAAAAATAGTAGGAGAAGCAGGGTGGTGAGTGCCTGGGGAGAATCCTATTGTGAGTGGTGGTCAGAGAAGCCCTCTAATCCCCTGGGCATTTTGAGCAGGCACCAGAAGTAAGGAACAAGCCCTGTGTATATTGTTGGCCTGGGGGGTAAGTGCGGTCCAGGCAGAGAAAACACAGTCCACAGGTCCTTGTGGTTGCATGCCTTGTGTGTTTAGGGAACAGCGGGTAACTAAGGCAGCTAACAGGAGTGAGCACAGGGGAGACTGTTCAGAGAGGAGGATGGAATGCAGCTGGGGGCCAGGGGTGGGGAGGCATTCTAGATGGTTGTGTACACTGGAGCTTTAACTCAGGCTGACATAGTTACCACCTGTGGGTTTTCAGCCACACAGTGAAATGAGGGCTGCTAAGAATGGAAGGAAATCCAGCAAAGGGTGGTATTCTCCTAAAGAGAGATTTATTTTCTTTCTTTTTTAAAAATAATTTATTGTCAAATTGGCTAACATACAGTGTATACAGTGTGTTCTTGGTTTCTGGGGTAGATTCCTGTGGTTCATCACTTACATACAACCCCCAGTGCTCATCCCAACAAGTGCCCATCACCCATTTTCCCCTCTCCCCCACCCTCCCATCCACCCTTAGTTTGTTCTCTGTATTTAAGAGTCTCTTACGGTTTGCCTCCCTCCCTCTCTTTGTAACTATTTTTTTTTTCCCTTCCCTTCCCCCATGGTTTATTTTCTAATTCACTCAAAGGGAACTTTGGCTCATAAGGCTAGTATTCCAAGGATTGTTTTGGCCTAGATGTGCTACCTTTAAAAATTATTTGGCTTTTGTGAGGAGAAAAGACTGAAGGTCAGGGGGCAAAGCAAGGATACCAGGTAAAGAGGCTCTTGCAAAATCCAGGGAGGATAAGGGACACCTGGGTGACTCAGTAAGTGTCCCACTCTTGATTTCAGCTCAGGTCATGATCTCACAGTTCGTGAGTTCGAGCCCTGCATCAGTCTCTGTGCTGATAGCTCAGAACCTGCTTTGGATTCTGTCTCTTTCTCTCTCTGCCCCTCCCCCACTGGCTCTCTCTCTATAAATGAATAAACTTAAAAAACACACACAGGGAGGATAAGACGGGGACACAGCTGGAGTGGTAGAACTAGGCATTTTGAGAAGAGCTGGGATTCTGAATATATATTGAAAGCACAGATAAGCAGCATAGTGTGTAAGACAAAGAAAGGAATTGTTGATGACCCCAATGATTATGGCCTGAGTAACTGGAAAAATGAGGTTGCAGTCAACAGAGATGGAGAAGGCTACAAGAGGGGAATGGCATAGAGGCTGGGGAAACAATAATAAGGAGTTTCGGTTGAATGTGTTGTGTTTGAGATATCTGAGGAATCCAGGTGGAGAAATTCCATAGGCAACTATCCAAGTCCAGAGTAGAGGCCCAGTTAGGAGATGTTGATGTGGAAGTCATCCACTTAGAGATGGGAGCCAGACCATGACACTGGTTAAAATCCCCTGGGTAGCAGGTCTTAAGATCAGAGAGAGGAGGAGAAACTGCTAGTGAGTTAAGAAAAGAATTAATAGAACTGTCATAGAAGCTAAGTGTTGGAACACTCAAGGAGGAGGCAAGGATGGCCAGTGTCAAACACTGCTGAGAGATTGACTAATGAGACTGATACTGGCCCATCGACTTTGTCTTCATAATAGAAATGGAATGAGCAGTAATGATCAAATGTCTTAGGATTTTTGATATCAGAGTGAGAGAAATTAAGGAGCAAGTCTGCGTATGGAAATAATGCAAGAGAAAAAGGGAAATTTAGGTTACAAAGGAGGAGAGAGAATAGCAAGATGATTTACTTAAGTAGGGCACAGGTCTAGAGGGTAAGGTCAGAGTTTAACCCCGGGAGCATGGAGAGTCCATGCACAGTGAAAACAGGGAAGACAAAGTATTCCCAGAGTACAGATGTAGGTTAGTTGGGTGCAAGTTCTCTTCTGACTGTTGTCTTTTTCTTAGTGAAATAGGAAGCAAAGTCATTAGCAAAAAAAAAAAAAAAAAAGACATGATTCACTTTCACATTTAATTCCTGTATCTTCCATGCTCGACTCCTGCTGAACAGGAGCCATTGATCACAGAAGTTAATAGGCATCTGAAAAATGGGAGCAATGGATCACAGAAGCAATTATTATTTTGAGAATGCCTGTATAATTCTTATAATACTTGAGTACACTATAGATTGTTCCTTGAGTAGAATCACATTGGACAGGCAAGGGTAATTGAGAAGAAATTCCATAAGGGAGAATGGGTCTCACAGTCTATACCATCACGTATTGTCACCCCCATGAGGCAGCTATTCCACACCTATTTCCAACCCACTCTGCTAAGACTGCAGTCCACAGGGTGGCCAATCCTTCCACACCTCTCTGTGTCTGGTTTTTATTAGGTAAGACAAATTCTGTTGGGTAAGGAGAAAGGACAGAGGAGAGAATCTGAGCAGGCAAGGCCACGTTTATTTTTGGACAGATGTGGAGAGGAGGGAAAGCTGTGAACTCTCACACATTAATACATTTTTGTCTTGTCGCAACTATAATCAAAGCCCTGATAACAGTGTTGTCATAAAATCTATACAGCCACTACTCTGGGCTTTGGGTTGACTCTCTTTCCTGGCCTACAGGCTCAGAATTCACCACAATAAATTCTTCTGTGGCTGTTCAGCTCCCCTTATCATACTGTGTTTTACTGCCTCCTCCCAAGCTTAAAATGCAACATCTACTTTATACCAAATATAGAATCTCAGAGAAGGAAGGTTGGAGGTCATCTTATCCAATGTTACATCCAGTTCTGGAGTTATTCTTGTCACTTCCCTGACAACTAGCCATTCGGACTTTATAAACAACCTCAGCTGTAGGACTCACCCTATTATAAGGCAGCCCATTCCATTTATGGAATGTTTTATGTTACAACAAATTAAATCTCTCCCTTCTTCTAACCCTTGATTCTCTGACTAACTTCCAGGGCTATACAGAACAAACACACTCTGTCCCCTTTTGAAGAGAACCAGCCATCTTTTTTTTTTCTCTCTCACCTTGCCCACTAAATGTCCAGTCAGCTTCTGAATCAAATATGTCCACATTCAGAGTAAAAGCTTTTTGCATAGTCCTTACCTGCTAGTAAATTAAACATTAAAGAAAGAGAATACCATCAAGTTCCAAATAGCCCTTTGCTTAGAGAGGATTAAAGCTCCTTTAATGCCAGTACTGTCAAATCTAATGGAAAGATTAGAGCTGAATGAAATTATATTTTGAAACCCTGTATCTCTCCAGACTTCTACAAGATATGAAAGGGAAGGCAAACCACGATTATCTGAAATTGAGAGGCAAAATGAGGGAGGGGGTCTTTCACATTCATCCCACTGAACTGTAATCTTACTCCTCCTATGCATCCTTATTCCTTCATGTACTTATCCAGTGCCTGAAGATTCCAGTGTTTGAGCTAGGTCTTAGGTTTGCAACATTGAGCATCTTTCTTCTCTTTTCCTTAGCAAATGTTGATTTTGGACCCACAAGTTGCTAGCACCATCCTCCCTATGGGACATAATAGCAAATAAAATAATCAGGTAAAAATCCTTCCCTTTTTCCCAAGGGGGTAAGACATAATTTAATAATCCCACAAATATATGTAAACTTGCAGTAGTTACAAACACTATGATGAAAAGATTCAAGGTGCTATATGAGTATGTCATAGGGAATTGAACCAGTCACATGATTAGGGAGGCCTCTCAAGGATGTGCAGAAGGTCCTTAGCAGAGGAGTTCATGGGTGAGCAGTCTGGGGGAAGAGGAGCATGGCATATATGAGAGCTGGAAGGAAGGCAGTATAGAAGGTCAAGGTCTTAAATGAAACTTGAGAGTTAAGAAGTATCCAGATAATGTAGGGATCAGTGGGCCATATTAATAATTTCCATCTTTAGCCTACAAGCAGTGAGGATCCACTGAAAGTGTTTTGGGCCAGGCATGGGTCTGTGTATATAACATGATCTAGTTTCTATTTAGAAGAGATCACTCTCCTTGAAATGCAGAGAATGGATTGGAGGTGACCATGGTGCAGATAGAGTTAGGAAACTATACAGTGAGTGGTCCACAGGAAAGATTTTAGTGACTTGGGCCAGGATGATAGCAATAGTTACCAGTGACTTGAATATGGAAGTCAAGAGAGCACAAGACAAATCCCTCACCAGGCCTACCACCTGTACCCTCTGCCGGTCATCTATCATGGAAGATAGCTTACTGCGAGGCACTGGCCATTGTTACTGAACTGAATGTGATGCTCATCTAGGATGCTTCATCACTAGTGTGTAACTTCTGGAGCAGAATGGAACTTTAGCATAGGAAAATATCATAACTGGATGGTGATAGGGCTTTCTAAAAGCCTTTTTCAAATATGTAATTGTGCTAGAATTTTAGACTGGTAATATTTAGAGGATATAAGTATTTAAGTCCCCATTTGGGGCTTTCTGTGCACTGATAGGACATCACACTCAACAGAGAAAACCACAGTTACTAGCCCACGCCCATTCTCTGGGGAGATCTGAAGAGACTTGAGAAATCTGTCTTAATAAACATCCACCAGTTTGAGATCTCACAGAGAACTTTGCTTAGAATGTATCTTTTGTGCATATCACAGTAAAATATAACTTCTTCAAAAGTCATATGCTAGGGTGCTAATTTCTACTAAGCCTTTCACACAGTGTTCTGGAGAACTTCTGCACTGTCTGGAATGGATCCTAGATGGTGACTAAGAGTGGTGGTGCCACTCACTGGAATAGTGAGCACTGTAAGAGAACCAGACTTGAGGAGGAGCTACCATGCTTAAACTGGGGACATGCTAAATCTGGATGTCTGATTTTATTTTATTTTATTTTTTTTTTAAATTTTTTTTTTCAACGTTTATTTATTTTGGGGACAGAGAGAGACAGAGCATGAACGGGGGAGGGGCAGAGAGAGAGGGAGACACAGAATCGGAAACAGGCTCCAGGCTCTGAGCCATCAGCCCAGAGCCCGACGCGGGGCTCGAACTCACGGACCGCGAGATCGTGACCTGGCTGAAGTCGGACACTTAACCGACTGCGCCACCCAGGCGCCCCGGATGTCTGATTTTAAACACAGTAATGGAAGTGTGGAAAAACAAAGTCCATGGTTCTAAGGAATTGTCTAGCATGGTGATGCCAAGAATGATAGGCTATCTCAGGGGAGGGTCAAGCTTGATTGAGGAGTACTACATATTGGAGGCATGGTCTTACAAAACCATTTATCCAAGGAAGACTGGGCTACAGACTAATAGAGGGCCTTAGGACCACTGGGGCATCTGCTTAAAGTTGTCTTAGCATAGAATCAATTGGTTATAAAGTCCACTGTAGTTACAAGTCTACTGAAGGCAGGTTATGGAAATGTATTAAAAAGAAACAGGAGTATCAGATTCAAAAGGCCTAAATGGTTCCATAAATAGGAATTGGGTCTCCATCTAGAAATAAGGAACTTATCCCTTTCTCTGTAGATGACACAAACTGGCCCACCCCACTCCAGATACCTCAGTGCAGGGAATTTTCACACGGCCCGTGGCAGAGATTGTGGGAGCAGACATAAGCAGGCCTGACCAACAGACTAATGTGTCTGCAACACAATATAATTAATCTTCCAGTCTTTGAAGAAAAAAAAAAACTTTCTGCTTTATAATCAACTCTTAATTATCTTGATGGTTATTAATTTACATATCCATATCTCTCCTTGGTTAATTATTAATAGTACCCTTTCTGTCTACTCTATTTGCTGTCACTGACTTGGCATCTCATAAAATCCAATACTTGGTCTTGAGATTTTCTTTTAAAATTTTAGTCTTCTCCCAAGAGTTTTCGCTTCTCAGTTGTATTTATGTCCTTATTTGATTTTGTTTTCTAAGTATTATCTTCATGCACAGTACATCTTGAAGATGGCTATGCTTAAAAGTTCTGAAAATCCCTAAAATATTTCAGACATATTTGTATCCTTAGTTCTCTTTCACACAACTTACCTATCATAGTAATTCTACGGGTGGTGAACCTCAGACCCTAATACAACTGCCCACTAAGATGTCTATCTTTCCTGAGAGTACCACAGTGTGGCCCCTTAACTCCGTCCCACTCCCATCCCTGCTTCTCATGCTTAAAGACATAAATCTGGATGTCATCTCCCTCATCAATAATCCCTTCACCTGTCTGATCACTTTCCATCTTGCCTATTACCTCTTGCAATGTCTTCTCCTCCATGAAATCAGATGGTCTCACTAAACACAGTCCTACCATGTCATGTCCTGTTTAGCCCCCTTCAGAGAACAGATTCCACATTCTCTTCCGTGGTCCATAAGGTCTCGATGGTATTTCCTCACCTCCACCCATGCCTACCCCATCCTATTCTCCATGAGTAACAAAGACCTTGTGCTACATCACCTGGAGAAGTCTCCTTCCCTCTCATCTCCTGTGACTTTCTCTGTGGGACACTTTTCCAAAGCCCCCATTCACAGCTCCCATCTTCCACTTCATTCTATTTCTCTTTCAGTAAATGCTTTCTGCTGGTTTCCAGTTGTCAGTTTACAGGTTTGTCTTCTTCAGGATAGGTAGTAAAATGAGCACCAATGTAAGAATCAGAGTGCTTAGGTTCAAATCCAAGTTTTGCTACCTACCAAGCTGTGTGAACGTGAGCAAGTTACTTAACCTTTCTGTGCCTTAGTTTCCTCTTTGCAAAAGAGGAATAGTAATAAAATCTCTTAAACAGTACTTTATTATAGTCTTGATACAATGCATAATACACAGATAACAAGGTCGTAGTAAATACCTATAGAAGAGACAGCCGATCATCAGCGTTCAACATCTGATTAATATAGGTAAAGGCAGATGTGACAGAATGTAGATAGACATCTGCTATCTCTTGGTCTGATAACTCAAGAACCCTTGGGTTCTTAAGCCATTTAGTAGAGGTTGACAAAAGAATTCCAGCATATTGTTACTTCCATTTTTTATTATTGAGAGAGCGTGAGCATGGGAAGGGCAGAGAGAGGGGAAGACACAGAATCCAAAGCAGGCTCTGAGCTGTCAGCACAGAGCCCAACGCGGGTCTCGAACTCAAAAACTGCAAGATCATGACACTTAACTGACTGAGCCACCCAGGCGCCCTTCCTAGAAGCTAAATTCTTAAGCACACTAAAAGAATACAGTAAAGTTAGATTTAGGTTTGAATCCATCTCTGCTACTTACCTATGTGTTCCATAATATAAATCTCTTCTTTTTCTATGTCTCAACTCCTTCACACATAAAACGGGAGTTAAGAGTATTTGTATAGCTCCAAGGGGTACCTGGGTGACTCAGTCGGTTAAGCATCTGACATTTGGTTTCAGCTTAGGTCATGATCTCATGGTTCATGAATTCAAGCCCCGCATTAGGCTCTGCACTGACGGTGAGGAGCCTGCTTGGGATTTTCTCTTTCCTTTCTCTGCCTCTCTCAAAATAAATAAACTTTTAAAAAAATTTTTTAAAAAGTATATGTATAAATTACTCATCACCATGGTAAATAGGGAAGGTAGTCCATGTATTTCCCTTTATAAATCACCTTCCATCTTTTACACAAGTTTCCTTTCATTGTAAAATATAAAGGGTAGTTTGAGGAAATAAAAACATGTAAAAGTTTTCTCTATCTCATGAATATTAAATTGTTTGACTCCATCAATGATAAAATAGCTAACATCTTTGAACTGTGGAAATGAGCCAGGCATGAAGTATCTTACATTCAAATCCCCCAGATCCTATAAGGCCAGTACTGGTATCATCCTCATATAACAGATGGGTAAACCAAAGCTTGGAGAAGGTTTAGAAGACCAAAAGATGAACAGAAATGAGGAAGAATGACTTCATGGAAAATCCCTGTTTTGAAACCAATAGTTACATGGTATCATAGAACGGGAAGGAAGTGGTCTCAACAGGAATGAAAGATTTTCCTTTGCTGGGAAACTGGGCTTCTCTCTTATACTAATCGTACTTTCTTCCTGCTCCCCTCCCAGTTCCTCACTAAAATAAAAGCCCATTCAAGACAAAGTTAGTCCAAAAGGTGGAGGCACTTCACAGGCTTGGTACAGGTGAAAGCCTAGTTCATCCTCCTCAACAGCCCCCAGAAATAGCAGTGGACATTTTCCTGTAGTAGTTATGCATTTGTTAGCCAACAGCAACTAGTCCACTAGTTGCTTAAGAGCATTATTTTGTCACTGTCACTATGTACAACAACTATAGGACTTCTTCCCTGGGTACCCCAGAATTCAACCATATTAATAAACATGCTCCAAAATCAGCTGGCTCACAGAAACATACCTTTTATAGCAGAGTTGCACCATAACTGTTGGAAATTACCTGATGATGAATGTCATCTAACCCAGAGAACTATATTGCAATGAGGTTGAGGATTTATCAATAAATATGATAATAATCCTCTATCTTTGTTTACATCAGTAATTAATGTAGTTCAGGAGGGAGCCCTTGAAACCTTGTATAAGCAAGATTTATCCCCACTGGAATTGATTACAACCATATGTCACCATTCAAAAGGTAATTGGAACATTTCATTAGAAAGTAATTGAAAAAAAGATTTATTTTAATGCCTCATAATAAATAATCTTGATAAATACCATTGTTAACAGAGATATCTGCACCATGTAAAGAATTTGCTTTATGTCAAAACATGGTATATGCTACATAAGATTCTTGGATTTTTCTTAGGAACTTTTACTTACTGTTTTTGTGACTGAGTAAACAATAGCACATTATTATAGTATGACCTTTCCTTTGTGAGAACAAGACCTTCTCTTTATGGCTACATGCCTTTACTATTCTCATGATTTACCTTGCAACAAGACTCTGGTTTGTTCTGTATTTCTCAATCTCCTACATGTATGAGCAGAAATGTTTGGAGCAAAGCCCTAAAAGACAGTGACTCTAGGCTGTGAAGTCTATCACTTTGGCTAAATGGAGATGATGATAGGACACATCTCTTAGGGTCATAGCAAGCATTAAATGGGATGAAACACATAAAAGATTTGAGCCAATACTTGGAATACAAGAAGCACTCAATGAATATCACAAATAGAGTAGGAAGACCTTGAAAGTACTATTGATATTTTAAATTGATATTTTAAGGAAACATTCTGAGTTCTAGGGCAAGCTTTTATTTAAATCATGTTGTAAAAGCATTTTTGTCTGCATTTTCATTTGTTTTGTGATCAAATTAAACACATGTGAACAGAGAAATACGCCATATTCTCGATACCAGCCGTAGTCACTACTAGAGTGGACTTCCATCCCCCACCCCTGCACTAAAGGCTCTGAAATAGATGCAGAGTTTTATAACTCTGTGAGCTTCTGTATAGATTAAACCCATTCGATTTAGTTCTTCAACAAACTGAGATGAAGAGCAAAAATATCCTGAAAGTCCATATGCTGATCGAAATTAAATCATACTCCTAACAGGGAATCAATTGAAATATCAAAGCAGTGGCAGAAGAGAAGTATGCAAGTATTTTCATTCTACATCTCCAATAATTAACCATAGTTGAGAGCTTTTCTTGTCCTACTTTCACAACTGAATCATGGCAGAATAGGCCAGACCTGTACTGAGCACTCAATGGACATACATTTTTTGGTAACAGCTCTATAAAGGGTCTATTAGAATCATCATTACCTTTATTTTGTACATGAGTAAGTTGAGGTCAGAGAAGGTTAGCACTAATCCAAGATCACACAGCTACTGAGTGGAATGTCAGACCCCAGAATCTGTGTTTACTCACTCTGCTTTATTCCAGTGCAGTGTTTCTCCAGTTAGGATACAGAAAGCCACAGGACAAAATTGACACATCTTCCTGGAGAATGTTTTGCCTAAGGATTTTAAGGGAGAAGTCAAGTCATTTAGCCCATGATGAATCAAATCATTATTTTTTCCACTACACAGAGATATTATATGCTGCAGAACACTAAATCGTATGACTTTTTAAGCTGACCCCAGGAGACTTCAAAGAAACACTGGCCTTTCAGTGGGTCCTGTGCCCCACAGGAACATATGAATCTTCTAGAGTAATTGCTAATTCCGTGGAAGGTTTTGAGAAAGCTACTTTGAAGCCAAGTAGTCCTGGTTATATGAGGCTCACCTCTGTGAGTCAGTGACTGGGTGGCTGGCCTTCGGTAAGCCTCATCTGTTCAGTAGGGATTTGACCTGCAGATTCCCTGGACCACATGGAAGTCCAAAACCTAATAGGTTCTCAATGCATGATGATATTTAATAAATCTGCACAAATCGCTCTGAAATGTGCCCTCAGTTTTGGTCAGCCACCGGTATACCTAGAATCCTCCAGCTAATCATACTGAGCCTGAGACCGAACCATTCACCTCTCTCTCTGTTTAGCTCTCAAATACAATTTCAGGCTTCCTGTGTTACCAATTTAACAAGAAAGGATTCTAGAATGGGTTGTGGAAAAAAAACCCACAAAGTACGTGGCTAGATATTAACCAAATTATCTATTTCATGGCTGGGCCCAAAATAGAAATTTTGAATTAATATAAAACAGACACTACTTGACCTTCATTTTCATTGAATGCCTTCATACTATCCAAAGTGTCTTTTAGCATAGCTAAGGTACTCCTTAAGTTTCAGTAGAAGTTACTTTTTCTTTAGAGCCCTAAAACTTCCTCTTGTTACTGTAACACGTGCTCATTCTTGGTAAATAGAGGCAGTTTTAGGGTAGCCTTTAAGAGAATGGGTTCCGATAATAGAGCTATGTTTGCTTGGAACACCCACTCTGCCACTTCCTCCTCAAATTGTTTTAATTAGCACAGTACCTCGTACCTAGTAAGTATGCAACAATTTTTAGCTGTAGTTTTGTAGTAAGTAGCTTTTCCAGTATTAAACTTGAGTGAAATGTAATTATTTACACCTGAGACATTAATTTTCACTTCTCAGCCTTTTAGAGTGAGGTAGCTCACTTAATTCGGTCCCCACAGACAGGAATTACTGTATAACATATAAACAAACAAATGAAGGGTATTCCTTAGGGTGTCTCTGACTGTGGACATTGAGGGTGGACAGAAATCATCATGACCCCTTGATTCAGTGATGGGGTTACTTACATTAGAATCTTATGGCAGACAGACCATACGTTCATTTGCTATTAATCTTTCAAAATATATATACTGATGGGGACCAGGATTTGGCTTTTAGGGCTGGGACAAGTATCCTTTCACTTGCTCTCCTAACCCTTTCGTTGTGTAGAGGAGAGTGGATCTCCATGGTAAGTGAGTGGCAAATCTGGTAACAAGAATCCACTCATGTTGGTGCTCCTTCCTGAGCTGAATTGACTTCAAAACTAGCAATTTAATTTAAAGGAGAAATCTAAATAACATTTGTTAATTACTTTTCATTTTTAATTAAAATAGTTGACAGCCTAGCTCTGCTACACATGGAGTCAGGTTAGTTGCATGGGTCATTAAATGTTCTGAGAGCATTAGGTCTTATTGGGAAGTATTGAAAATTATTACTGTCATTAATGAGAACTGGGAGTGTGGAAATGTACATCATTTCTTTGATATTCAAATCAATTATTTAGTTTCCATCTCACTTGAGAAAGAATCTCTCAGAGCGAAAAATGTGATGGTTTGGAGATGGGAGGGCACAGGAAGAACCATTGAAAGACTTCCTGTGGAAACTGCAATTATGATGTCTGTACTTTCATATGCAGTCACCTTGGAAACCCTAGGTTCTGAGAAATACGATTTGTTACAAAATCCAAACTCTAAGCACCATTACAGAGCCCATTTTAGACTAATAAGGCACAGTATTTGTGATCAGTTTTTCCCTTAGCAAATATAATGGACAGATTATACAGAACCTGTTGAGATATTCCATTCTCAAAGCCATTGACATTTTACTAAATCTTGTAACAGTCTGAAACATACTATGGAGGAAAAATGGACTTCTTCAGCCAACCTGCCTTTGAACATCTTGGATTTAAATTACACTTGGCATGCAAGCTTTTTGCAAAGTCTGTTATATTGCCACTGTGTAAGCCAGGATACCTCTCATGGATGGTGAGAATGCCAGAGGGTGGGGCGCCTGGGTGGCTCAGTTAAGCGTCTGACTCTTGATTTCAGCTGAGGTTGTGATCCCAGGGTCATGAGATCAAGCCTCAAATGAGGCTCCATGCTGAGTGTGGAGCCTGCTCAGGACTGTCTCTCTCTCTCAATAAACAAATAAATAAGTATTTAAAAATGTCTGAGGTAGTTAGAGATGAGGAAGAAACATGATCATCCATCCTAACCAGAAGAGAGGAGGGAATGAACAGGTGTGACAGAATTTTTATCTGGATGACTACAGTAATAAAACTATTGTTTGTCACCACTTTCTGTATGCCATATCCTTGACTAAGGCACCCCTACATTTCCACATTCCAGCTTCATAACAGTCCTTTGAAAGAGATATTGTTATCCCTACTGAACACCTCAAAAACACTTTGTCCCTTTTCTGAGATCAACATCCAGCAGATGGCGGTGCTTGGATGTAAATCCTGACGCTGAATATCAAGCTTTATATTCCTTCACAAGATATTTAGATTAATATATTTTGGGGAGGGGAACTATGGACCTCAAAGAAAATCTAAAAGGTAACATATTACAAGGGGCAAAATGTGGCCCTAAAAGCACAAATACAGAATGAGGTAGTTACCAGCAAAACGGGTCACACACTGAGGGATTTGGAGTTTTTTTTGGTTTAAATTCAGTACAACACTAACATGACCACAAATTGTAATGTCATTAGACTGCAGTAAGTGGTCCAGAGTCATACCAAGGAGGGAAGGGGAGAGACTGGTTCTTTTGGTCCTGGACCTTGCTCAGAATATAGCAGGAGCGCTGTATTCAATAATAGGTGGCAGAATCTAAGAGGGAAATCCATTCAACAAAAAGTTATTGAGCAACAGTCAGTGTCCTTGATGCTAGACATAAATCTAGGGGAATTACTGCCCTTACAGAGCTTATGCTAGAGGAAAAGATTGAATCAAGTAAACAGACAAATTATTACAAATTGTGTTCAGTGGCATTCCTTCAGTGACAGAAGGGGTGGTCAGGGAAGGCCTCTCTAAAGAGGTGGCATTTAAGGGAAACCAGACATAGGAAGAGGAAGATGAGAAAATGGGGCAGGTGGCCCTACCATCTGCTGCAGGCAGGATGACCAGGAGTGTTGCTCAAGTATACTCCTTGGAGCATCTGCTGAAGATCTTCTTTAGCCTGGATAAAGAAAACCTCAGAATAACTAGGGTGCTTGTCTTTACAAATTTGGAATATAAACCTATGGGAACTTTAGATTACTTAGCATGCCATAGAATGAGACTTCCAACCAATATGTGGAGCCACTTTTCAGCAAGCAAAACCATGGAAGATTACAAAACATACTGGCTAGAAATCAGGATGCCTGGGTTTGCCTCTTAAGGCACATGGTCTGGACCATGACATTTAACCCCTCTGACCCTCTATTGCTTTCTCTCACAAATGAGGTTGTAACTGAATACCAGATGGAACAAAATACATGAAAAGCGCTCAATGTGCAGGGCATATAATATGTCTTCATTAATGGTATGTGAATCTAAATCTGTCCCTGGTTTTCACTTGAGGCCGCTGAGGCTCCTTTGAATCAGACGATGTAAAAACTTAACTCAAAAATACAGAATGAATCACAGGGGTTGTAGGAGAATAAGGTCAGAGGGAATACTATTAATTTTTAAGCTAAAAACTGAAGAGCCACCATGTTAAACATGATGGTAGCTAATACCATGCTCTTAAAGTTATTTGCCATCAAAATTTCACTCCACATTACTTTAAGTGGTCCATTATACTGATACAAGTCAGCTTCTTTAAATTGGCTGTTGGTTCATTAGTGTTTATCAAGCATACAACTAAAATATGAGAGCAATTTTTAAAGCACTTTGTTGAAATAGGAATTCGACTTTGAGCTCTTGAAGATTCAAAGAGAGCTAATGAACTTAAGATCAATGAAGAAACTGTTCAAGAAATATACACACTCCTTGGGTAAAGAATCCCACTGATTTGCTAAAGTTGTATATACACAGTATCATTACATCAGCAACACAGAAATACAGTTGGCCAGGGTAGTACGTTGGACCCACAGGGTCGGTACTGCAGGTCTGTTTTATCAAGTATATTAACTTAGCTGCCATCGTCATAGTTTGGGTTCCTTTTCCACCAGAAGCAATACCACAACTATTCTATTCTCATTAGTGGGATGGTAGCGTTCCATATTAAAGTTTCTCTACCTATATCACACGCATAGATCTGCTAAGTCAATCTAAGCCAGTAGTTTTCAACCATCACCACATAGAGAAGTGTTTTAAATATATAAATAAATATATTTAAATATTTAGTTTGTGTGGGATCTGACCCAAGTTTTGTTTTGTTTTTCATTCAAAGTTAGTTAATATACAGTGTAGTGTTGGTTTCAGGATTTGAACCCAATGATTCATGACTTACATAGTATACCCAGTGCTCATCCCAACAAGTGCCCTCCTTAATGCCCATCGCTCATTTATTCTATCCCCGCACCACCTCCCCTCCAGCAAGCTTTGAAAGTTCCCCTTGTGATTCTGACTGAATTGAAATTTCCCAGCCATTGGCTTCAGCCAATTCAGGAACTCTTCAAAAGCAGCCATTATAATTAACCAAAGCACCAGAAAGTTTTCAACCCCACCCACTAGTTTTTTTCTAAATTATGTCCCTTTCAAACATAATTTTTTTCTATTTCATTTTTTGCCTCAAACTTAGAACACACAGAGTAATCCTAGGTATTGGTGTTAGCATGAATATGCTATTTCCTAGATGTTGGCATTAACCCTCTTCTATTTCAGTTACCACATATAGTACCTGGTTTTTATGATGTTTTGAAGGTCGCTCCCCAAAGTAACAAAAGCGATTGTCTTCATTCTCTGAGGATGAGAGCAAAATATGATCTAAAAGCTTGTCTAGGTTTGGAAGTGATTAATGTAGATTCTTATGATGAAGGAAATGAAAACGAGAAATCTGGATAAGTAATCACTGTTTCCACAAAAACAATTTCAACAAAAAATGAGGTTGAAACGGAGAGAACAAACTGATAATGCCAACAGCAAATAAATTATTCTCTGAGTTTTAAAAACAGACCTTGTGATAGCATTTAAAGTTTTGTGGGGTTTTTTGATTCATGACACTTCTGAGTATAACCGAGGAAGAAAGGGACACTATTGCTGCCCCATGTTTTACAGGTATTTGGAATGAAATTTGAGCAGAGAAGGATAGCTTACAAATGAATGCAGAATGTGCCAAGAAATGATGGTTCAATAAAGAAAACATTTCTCCAGGGCTTTATAAATCTAAGAGACACAATCACATTTCTCCTTGTCATATTCCCTGGGCCACACCACAGCTGGGAAGCCACCTCAGAGGGCAGCAGAGTCTGGGTGCTGTGGAACTCTGGTCAGGACTTTGCTTTGTATCTGGCTATTGAAAGAGAATATTTCAGAGAAGATGTTCACCCTCATGGGATGCCACCATCATTACTTGGCTGAGACAGTTCTTGGGGTGTACCTACCTAGTCTCACCAGTCAAAACACGTCCATAGGATCTGACTAGGTTTTCAAATATTTCTTTTGAGTTGTATATACATAGTACCATTAACTCAGCAATACAGAAATACACTGCCAACCATGATGAAACATACCCCCTACTTTTCTATCTCTAGCCCTACATGTTCACATTTCCACTTGACACCTCAGACCCCTCCGATCTGACATGTCTGGGACTCAATTCATGATATCTAGAAGTGCTTTGTTTCTACTCTTCCCTACATCAGTGGCTGACCCACAATACTGGGAATCATCCTGGAGTCATTCCACCATCAAATCCAAGTCATCGTCTTCTCGTACCTGGATAATCTTAGACTTCTGTCTGCTCTCTTTGCAATCCTCTTCCCCCCCTATATCCACTCTGTAGCCAGATATATAAATAATAATTGTGTGTGTGACACACACACAGTATTAGAGTTTCCTAAATAAACAGAATCAAGAGGAAATATATATCCAATAAGGAATTGGTTCACACAATTATAGAGGCTGAGCAGTCCCAAGCTCTGCAGGCAGCAAGCTAGAGACTCAAGAGAGCCAGTTGTATAAGTTCCATTCTGAGGGCAGGAAAAATTCCTTCTTAGCCTTTGTGTTCTATTCAGGTCTTCAGCTGATTGGATAAGGCCCACTCACATTAGGGAAGGTAGTCTACCGATTTAAATGTTAATCTCATCCAGGAACACCCTTACAGACTCACTCAGAATAATGTCTGACCAACTGTCTAGGCATCCCATAGCCCAGTCATGCTGACACACAAAATTAATTACCACAGTAATCTCTGCCACATGGACATTTGATCATGTTGTCCATTATCATTTTACTCCCCTATACCACCTCTCCATTTTAAATCCTTTATTGTCTCACCATATTCTGCCAGGCCAGGCCTGACTTACCTCTTCTTATTGATACCACATTTCTATCAGCTCCCCTTCAATTTCTTTTAACCGAAACTATTTTCCTCCTAAAAGTCTTCAGGCATGCTGCTCCCTCTGCTTGAAACATTCATCTTTTACCAGGCTAACACCTTCTCATCCTTCAGATGTCAGCATAAGCTTTCCTAGGCTCCAGCTTTTCCCATGACCCAGCCTCCAGTTATAAGTCCTAATAGCTTCTCCATTAAGGACTCTTCACCACCATAAACAAGTTGCTTAATATATCTCATCCTCACTAGCACATAAACTCACTAGGGCAAGGATTAGGATTACCTTGTTTACAGCTGTAACCCCAGAATCTTGCATATACTAAGAATTCAATAAATGTTTCTTAAGCAAATAAATGAGCCAATTCTTAAAGGACCTTCAAGACTAACCCAGACTCTGCCAATCAGGGATACAGGCCACTTCACTGTGTCCCCTTAGACCTAGTGTTATAAACGTTTATTAAATATATCAGCAATCTCTACACTGGAAAAGAAGGGTTGATTCAAAAGAATGTTTTGTGATGGCCTGACATGCCTTTTATAGAAGGAAACTTCAAAACAGTTTTGCCCTAGAGGACAGAATATCGCTGCTTTTGTAAGAGAAATGGCCTTCAAATGAGAATATCCAGTCCATTTCTTAAATCTTCAGAGCAGAACCCTAGAATATTCTGCTTAGATTTTTCAACTCAGGATTTAAAGACAGATCTAACTCTAAAAATTCAGCAGCTTCATTGGTAAGATTTAAATCCCTACTGCAGATATAAGGGGCTTGAATTTCAAAGTAAAACTCACCCAACTTAAAAGTAGACCTTATATAATTAGAAAAGCCCAAGTTTCTTAGTTTTTTCAGGTACTTATTTTATTTCAACCAGTTTCTGTATTGGAAGTTGATTCTGTATTTGGAAGTTCAAGCCAAAGTAGCCATTTAAAACATGATCATGTGGGTGGATTTGTATTGTACCAATTTGGCTATGTTAGAACTACGTTTCACTGACCTACAGGAAAACAATGGGTCATTTGCTTACAGAATTCATTTCCCAGTTTATTCTTGGCAAATGCAGTATTCACTTGGTCCAGATATTAGAAATTTGAGCATATCTAAACACATACTGACTTGAAAATCAAACTGGTTTAATTTAGAGACTGGTTTCTTAGACAGCAACAGATCTATAAGTGATTATTAACCAAATAATTTTTTAAAGAAGCACATTATCACAGTGTGATTCCAAGGTGATGCATGTTAACTAGACTTTGATATACAAATATCAAATCATTCTTCTGTACACCTCAGACTAATATGTCAATTATATCTCAATTTTAAAAAGTAATAAAATGAAATAACATAGTACAATTAAAAAAAAAAAAAAAGAACTCTGTTTCCTGTAATTCCCTTCACTGAGTTAGCATGGCTGCATGAGGACTGAAGGGTGGCATTAAATAGCAGATATAGTCCTTTTACCCCCGAAGGTCAGTGCAGGGCACCAGGCACTGTTGGAAATCACCTGCCAGCTCACCTGCTTAGTGTGGGGCAGCAGCCAAGTCTTTAACTCCTCCAGCTCATGTGCCAGGTCCATGCTTTCTTCACAAAGAGCAGCAGGGGTGTCCAGGTGGCTCAGTCAGTTAAGCGTCCTACTTCGGCTCAGGTCATGATCTCACAGTTTGTGGGTTCAAGCCCCGTGTCGGGCTCTGTGCTGACAGCTTAGAGCCAGGAGCCTGCTTCTGATTTTGTGTCTCCCTCTGTCTCTGCCCCTGCCCCGCTCGTGCTTTCTGTCTCTCAAAAATGAATTTAAAAAAACATTTTAAAAATGTTTAAAAAAAGGGCGGGGAAGCAGCTTTTCTTTCACTCAGAGACTTTGAACTGGTACTTGTTGGCCATCTCTTACCGCTTCTTCCTGGTAAGTTCCAGCTCATCCTCTCCCTCCATCTCCCCTTCCTGACTGCCTGTCCTGCTGACTTAAGACCCAAGATCAGACACAAAGACACATTAAATTCCTACAAGGTGTCTATATATTTTCTATTTACAGAGGTTCTCTTTCTCTGATTGAACATTGATCAATAAACTTCTAGAGAGTTTTCTAGCAAACTGGCAACACTTAGACCAAACCCTTAGACCTTAACCTTAGATATGGCTCTTAAAAAGTTGGCATATTCATGGTATAGAATAGTAATAGGCTACCAAGTTTTAAAATTGAGGTGATTTCACTGTAATTTCAATTTCCATCTTCTTTGAAAAATCAGAAACTTGGACCCCTAGTGCAGTAGAATGGTAGTCTAAGTATCCTAACCAGCACACCCACTGAAAAAACCTAAAATTGGAAATTAGGATTTTTCAGAATCCAAGAACTAAAACAGCATGGGAATCTAGAGAAGTAACCTGAGTATCAAGTCCAGCTATAACTTTACAGATTTTGCTGAACTAGATGAAACTCAGCTACAGTTTTAATGTCCTAATAGTCATAGGAGCAAAACAGATCTCAGGGCCAACCTGAAACAGTCTAATTAGAGATCCCACAATGAAACTTGGACCCCAGTGTACCCAACTCTCACCCAGTGGATTGCAAGGGAAGTTACCTATTTTGAATCTCAGCACTGAATGGAAGGGAAAGAAAAAATGATTCCAAAGTTTGGTAACTCCAAACTACCCTCACTGTGGCTTATAGCCTGAATATGTATTACTTAGGTGGTTCTAAAACCCTCAAGCAAAAGAATTAGTTTACAGTTGGCCCAAGCTGATGGTGGCACCAGTGACTGATGACAAATGCAAATCCTCTCTAGAAAAAGCATCCTAAATGCAGGTCTCAATTTCTACAGATAAAGAAAAATATGAACTCACAAATGAGAAACATTAAACACTTAAATGAGGCACCATGAGCAGGAGAGCAAGCAGGAAAATGAGGCAGCCAATTTAGACCCACTGAAGCTTCCAATATAGGAATTAGTAGAGAAAGAATATAAAACAAGTATATTTACTCTGAGTAAAGAAACAAAAGAATAAATTGAAAGAGTAAAAGATACGGGTGCCTCAATTAGTTGCACATCCAACTTCAGCTCAGGTCATGATCTCCCAGTCAATGAGTTCGAGGCCCATGTCAGGCTCTGTACTGACAGTTCAGAGCCTGAAGCCTGCTTCAAATTCTGTGCCTCCCTCTCTCTCTGCCCTTCCCCCCACTTGCACTGTTTCTCTCTCAAAAAATAAACATCAAAAAAAGTTTTTTTAAAGAAAGAGTAAAAGATAAAGACATATAAAAATGACTAATTAGAACATGAACCAAACAAAATTTTTAGAAATGAAAATATTACCTCAAAAAGTAAAACTCCAATGGATATTGAGAGATAGGTGAAAAATAAGTGAACATGAAAATATATCTGAGAATTATCCAAGGAGATGCAATAACAGGAAAGCTGGAGTGAGAGTGTCTAGTCCAAGTTTCAGAATGAAAAGAGCAAAAGAATGGAGCAAAAACAATTTTCAAAGAATATCAGGTGAGTATTACACGTGATGAAAGATACAAAACTACAAATTTAGAGATGCAAAAAAAAAAAATTCAAGTAGAGTAAATAAAATGAAATCCACATCGAGACACATCAGAATAACATACCAAAATACCAAATATAAAAAGCAACAGGAGAGGAAAGAACCAAATAGAAGTTCTACCAAATAGAAGTTCTAGAACTGAAATTAGACTGACAGCTGATCTCTTAACAACAACTGTGAGAATGGGAACACAAAGGAATGATATCTTCAGTTCTCAGACAAAATAACTGTCAGCATAGCTGTGCATCCAGCCAAAATTCCTCCCACAGGGTAGGGCACGAAATTTAAAGATTTATTCCAGAAAAACAAAAGTGAAATTTGGCCCAGCAGACCATCACTGAAAGAAAATACCAAGAATTTTGTTTTATGTTAAAAACAAAGGGAATTTTAAGATGACAGAATAATGGAAGAAAGTAGAAACTACGTAGACATATATAAATAGTATATAGACAGTAATCTTTCTGGATTAAAGAATACAAGCCAAAATATGTAATAATAGCACATAAACGAAGAATGGTGAATTTGGGCAGCTAGATTTAAAAAGAAAATCCATTAAAGAATCAATATTGTTGGGGCGCCTGGGTGGCGCAGTCGGTTAAGCGTCTGACTTCAGCCAGGTCACGATCTCGCGGTCCGGGAGTTCGAGCCCCGCGTCAGGCTCTGGGCTGATGGCTCAGAGCCTGGAGCCTGTTTCCGATTCTGTGTCTCCCTCTCTCTCTGCCCCTCCCCCATTCATGCTCTGTCTCTCTCTGTCCCAAAAATAAATAAACGTTGAAAAAAAAATTTTTTTTAAATAAATAAATAAATAAATAAATAAATAAGAATCAATATTGTTAAGATATCAACTCTCCCCAAAATTGTTTTATGGGTTCACAATCAAAATCCCAACAGGCTTTAACATTTCATATGGAAAAGGAAAGGCTATAGAATAGCCAAAAGAATCTGTTTTCCATTTACAAAGGTTAAAGGACTGACACTACCTGATTTTGAGACTTATGAAGTTCGCAGTCAGGACGGTATTAGCATAAGGTTAGACATAGATAGATAAACAGAACAGAATAGAGACTTTAGAAATAGATCTATCAAAATGGTTAATTGATTTTCAACCAAACAGTACTTTTCAGTGGGGAAAGGGGTATCTTTTCAATAAATGGTGCTGCAGCAACAGGGTAAATCTCTTGGGAGAGTACTCAATACTATTCTTAAAAACTAATACAAGATGGATCATAAAGCTAATATAAGAGCTAAAACTATAAAGCTTCTAGAAGAAAATATAAGAGGCTATCTTTGTGACCCTGGTGTAAGTGTTGGTTTATTAGAAAAGATGCAAAAAGTACTCAACATAAATTCATCAAGATAGTGTTGGAAAGGAAAGGAGGGAGGGAGGGAGAGGAAGAAAAGGAAACAGAAAAGCCCAATCATGGAGTAGGAGAAAATACTGGATATATATCATATCGTGTGTGTGTGTGTGTGTGTGTGTGTGTGTATATATATATATATATATATATATATATATATCTGAAAAAGAACTTTTACACAAAATATATAGTAAATCAATAATAAAAATACAAATAACGCAACTGTAAAAAAAAAAAAGTTGGGCATGAGATTTAAAATATCCCTCTCAAAAGAACATCTGTGAATAGCCAATAAGCACATGAAAAGCTGCTTAAAGTAATTAGTCATCAGAAAGATGATGACTAAAGTACCAATTCATAGCCACCAGAATAGTTTTACTTACATCAATATTGGTAGTAGGGATGTAAAACTGTGCATCTTGGAAAATGGTTTGGCAGTTTCTTATTGTATTATTCTGCTATATGGCACATTACCCTAAAGCTTAAAAACTTAAAGCAATAGACGTTATCTCACTGTTTCTGTGGGTCAGAAATCTGATTGCAATGTAGTGATGCCTCTAACTCAAGATCAGTTGTGAGGCTGCAGTTAAGCTGTTGGTCAAGGCTGTGTCTTTTCAAATGCTTGGTTTGGGGAGGATCTATTTCCAAAAACACTCCTGTCATTGTTGGCAAGATTAATTTTCCTGTAGACTGTTGGATTGAGGGTCTTGATTCCTCATGGGCTAATGGGCTTCCTCAGTTTCTTAGATATCTCCATAGGACAGCTCTCAAGATAGCAGATGGCATACCGCAGAGTGAGGAAATGAGAGCACTAACCCAATATGTAAGTCTTAGCCTTTTTTAAACTAATATCGTAAGTGACATCTCATTGCTTTTGTCATGGTGTACTTGTGTAGAACACTTCAAACCTAACAGCACATTCAGACTATAAGTGAAAGGATGAAAAAATATATTGCATGCAAATTGAGGTTAAAAAAAGCCAAGGTAGCACTACTTATATAAGACAAAATAGACTTTAAAACAAAGACTCCAACTAAAGACAAAGAATGGCATTACATAATTATAAAGGGGTCAATTCAACAAGAGGATAAAACAGTTGTATATATCTAGGCACCCAACATAGGAACACCTAAATACATAAAAAAATTTTCAGAGACATAAAGGGAGAAATTGACAATAATATAATAATAGTAGGGGACTGTCACTGGGTAAATCATCTAGACAGAAAATCAAGAAGGAAATACTATCTTTGAATGACAAATAGACTAGACAGACTTAATGGATATATACAGAACATCCCATCCCATCATATATAACAGATATATACAAAACAACACAATACACATTTTTTTTCAAGTGCACATGGAACATTCTCCAGGATAGATCACATGTTAGACCACAAAACAAGTCTCCAAAAATTTAAGAAAACTGAAATCATAGCAGGCATCTTTCCTGGCCACAACAGTATAAAACTAGAAATCAATCACAATAACAAAACAAAACAAAAGAAATCTGGGAAAAAAAACCACAAATATGTGGAGACTAAACAACATGCTACCAAACAGCCAGTGACCAATGAAAAAATCAAAGAGGAAATCAAAAAATACAGGGAGACAAATGAAAATGAAAACACAATGCTCCAAAATCTTTAGGACACAGTGAAAAAAGTTCTAAGAGGGGAATTTACAGTGATTAAAGGCTATCAAGAAATAATAAAAGTCTCAAATAAACAATATAACCCTACTCTTAAAGGAATTAGAAAAAAACAAAGCTCAAGGTTTAGAGAAGGGAGGAAATAACAAAAATGAAAGCAATAATAAATGAAATAAAGACTAAAAAAATCCCAATAGAATAAGATCTATGAAACCAAGAGCTGGTTCTTTGAAAAGGTAAAATTGATAATCCTTTACCCAAACTCATCAAGAAAAAAAGAGAGGGCACAAATGAAATAAGAAATGGAGCAGAAACAACCAACACCACAGAAATACACAGGATTATGAAACTACTATGAAAAATTATATGCCGACAAATTGAACAACCTGGAAAAAATGGATAAATCGCTAGAAAAATACAATCTTCCAAAGCTGAATCAGAAAGAAATAGAAAATCTGAACAAAACAAAATTGAATCAATAATCAAAAAAACTCCCAAGAAATAAAAGTTCAGGCTAGATGGATTCACAAGGTGAATTCTATGAAACATTTAAGGAAAAGTTAATACCCATTCTCCTCAAACTATTTCAAAAAATAGAAGAGGAAAGAAAGCTTCCCAATACATTTCACAAGGCTGAAAATACCCTGGATACCAAAACTAGACAAAGACACTTCCAAAAAAGAAAACTACAGGCCAATATCCCTAATGAACATAGATGCAAAACTCCTGAACAAATTATTGGCACACCACATTCAACAGTACCTCAAAAAGATTATTCTCCACAATCTAGCGAGATTTATTCTGGGGATGCAAGGATGGTTCAGTATTCTCAAATCAATCAATGTGATATACCACATCAACAAAAAGAATAAAAATCATCTTATCCCAATAGATGGGGAAAAATGTTTGACAAAATTGTATGTTCATTATAAAAATCTCAGTGAAGTGGGTTTAGAAGGAATGTATCTCATTATAATAAAAGCCATATATTAAAAACCCACAGCTAATATCATCCTCAATGGTGAAAAACTGAGAATGTTTCCTCTATAAGATCAGGAACAAAACGTGGCTATCCATTCTCACCACTTTTACTGAACATAGTACTGGAAGTTTTAGCCATAGCAGTCAGATAAGAAGAGGAAATAAAAGTCATTCATATTGGCAAAAAAAAAGCATTCTTTCCAGATGACATGAGACCCACCAAAAAACTACTAGAAACAATAAATGAATTCAGGAAAGTTTCAGGATACAAAATTAATATACAGAAATCCACTGCATTTCTATACCCTGAAAGTATAAGAGAAATTAAGAAAACAATTCCATTTATAATTGTACCAAAAAAATAAAATATATAGGAATCAACTTAACCAAGAAAGTGAAACACCTGTACTGTAAAAACTATAGAGCACTGATGAAAGAAATTGAACATGACACAAATATAAAGACATACTATGCTCATGAATTGGAAGAATTAATATTGTTAAAATGTCCATACTGCCCCAAGAAACCTACAGATTTGATACAATCCCTATCAAAATACCAATAGCATTTTTCACAAGACTAGAAGAAATAATCCTAAAATTTGTATGGAAGCACGAAAAAGCCCAAACAGCCAAATCAATATTGAGAAAAATGAATGGAGATGGAGGTATCACAATCCCAGACTTCAAGATATATTACAAAGCTGTAGTATGCAAAACAGTGTGGCACTGGCACGAAAATAGACACAGAGATCAATGGAACATAGAGCCAAGAAATAAACCCATATTTGCATGGTGAATTAATATACTACAAAGGAGTCAAGAATATATTATGGGGAAAAGACAGTTTCCTCAATAAATGGTGCTGATAAAAATTGGACAGCTTTGTGCAAAATAATGAACTGGACCACTTTCTTACACCATACACAAAAATAAACTCAAAATAGATTAAAGAACTAAGTGTGAGACATGACCATAAAAATCCTAGAAGAAAACAGACACTATTTCCTTGATACCAGCCTTAGCAACATTTTTTTTTCTAGCTATGTCTCCTCAGGCAAAAAGCAAAAATAAACTGTTGGAACTATGTCAAACTAAAAAGTTTTGCCCAGAAAAGGAAACCATGAACAAAATTAAAAGGCAACTTATTGGGTGGGATAAGATCATTTTCAAATGTTATTTCTGACAAGGGGTTAATATCTAAAATATATAAATAACTGATACAATTCAATACCAAAAGCCCCACAAATAACCCAATTTAAAAAATGGACAGAGGACCTGAATAATAAATATTATTTTAAAGAAGACATACAGATGGTCAACAGTCATGTGAGAAATGCTCAACATCACTAATCATCAGGGAAATGCAAATCAAAACCACAATGAGATACCACCATACACCTATCAGAATGGCTAGAATCAAAAAGACAAGAAATAACAAATGTTGGCAAGGATGTGGAGAAAAAGGAACCCTTAGGCACTGTTGGTGAGAATGTAAATTGGTGCAGCCACTGTGGAAAACAGTGTGGAGATTCCTCAAAAAATTAAAAATAGAAATACCATACAATTCAGTAATTCCACTCTGGTTATTTATGCAAAGAAAATGAAAATGCTAATTTGAAAATATGCCTCCATGTTTACTGCAGCATTGTTTACATAGTCAAGATATAGAAGCAACCAAAGTGTCCATCCATAGATGAAAGGATAAAGATGATGTCACACACACACACACACACACACACACACACACACACACACACACACACAAATGGAATATTACTCAGCCACAAAAAAGGATGAGATCTTGCCATTTCTGACATGAATGGACCTAGAGGGTATTATGCCAAGTGAAATAAGTCAGAGAAAGACAAATACCATGTGATTTCAGTTATATGAGGAATCTAAAAAACAAACGAATAAACAAACAAAAAACAAAATCAGACCCATAAATACAGAGAACAAACTAATGGCTGCCAGAGAGTAAAGGAGTAGTGGGGGGTAGCAAAATAGGTCATGGAGAGGAGATACAGACTCCAATAGTTATGGAATGGATAAGAGTGTTCTATGGTGACAGATGGTAGCTGCATTGTGGTGAGTATAACATAACATATAGTCTTTGAATCACTACGTTGTACACCTGAAAAATGTTAACATGTGTAAACTATGCTTCAGTTAAGGAAAAAAGCACATGACCCTCTCCAAAAGGTCACATTGTACACCTTCAATATATATGTTTGTCAATAAAATAAAAAGATCTGTGCATTTCACTGTATGTAGATTTCAATAAAAAATCATCAGAAAGAAAAAATAATCCAGTTACATGAGAAAATCTAAAACATAACCATACAGAATAGTTGGTATTTAAAAGTATGAAAAAAATGTGTCCAAGACAGAAACTAATATAAATAGAGTGAGAACAACTATACTAATAGGCAAAATTAATTTTAAGGCAAAAAAACATTTTAAGAAATAAAGAGGACCACTACACAATATAAGAAGAAAAGACATAACAGTTCTATGCTGGAATGTATTTAACAACATAATTCTTTTAGTAACTGACCTAACAAGTATGTGTGTGTGTGTTTAACTGTTCTTTTTAAATACATATATATATATATATATACACACATATATATCTTATATATATGGAATTAATAACCACATATAGAAGATAGCACCAACAATTGCAATAACACAGTCTTTTCAAACAGGCATGAATATTTGTAAAAATTGACACATACTAGGCCAAAAACCTAATCTTGATTTTTAAAGACTTGATTTTATAAATAAAATATTTTCTATTATAAGATTATCAGTTCAAAACCAATCAAGAAAATACATACTAAAAATACAGTCTAGAAAATCTTACATGCTTAGAAATTAAGGACAATACTCTATAAAACTCATAAACAACAGCAAAAATTGTACTAAAATTTTAAAAAAATATATTTGCACCCATATTATAAATACTCCACAGGGACACTGCCCCCCAAAAAGTGCATAACCTTAAATTCATATATTAAAAATTAGGGAAGGCAACGTATTTCAGAACTTAGAACAACTGCAGATTTATCCTTATTTATCTAGAACAAAAGAAGAAGAAATTCAAGAAATAGGAACAAATTTGAAAAATAAGATGGACATCTGAGTGGTTCAGTAGGTTGGGTGTCCAACTCTTGATTTCGGCTCAGGTCATGATCTCACGGTTCATGGGTTCAAGTCCCGCATCGTACTCTGCACTGACAACATGGAGCCCGCTTGGGATTTTCATTCTCCCTCTCTGCCCCTCCCCCCGTCATATGCAGGCTCGCACTCTCTCTCTCAAACTTTAAAATAAAGTAAGATCGGGGCGCCTGGGTGGCGCAGTCAGTTAAGCGTCCGACTTCAGCCAGGTCACAATCTCGCGGTCCGTGAGTTCGAGCCCGGCGTCAGGCTCTGGGCTGATGGCTCAGAGCCTGGAGCCTGTTTCCGATTCTGTGTCTCCCTCTCTCTCTGCCCCTCCCCCGTTCATGCTCTGTCTCTCTCTGTCCCAAAAATAAATAAACGTTGAAAAATAAATAAATAAAATAAAATAAAATAAAGATAGAGAAACCCAAAGTTAGTTCTTTGAAAAGAATAATTGGCAATACTGTTCAAGGGGGAAAGATGTGAAAAAAAATATTTGAGACCCCAAATTACAAAACTACAAATCCAAGGGTATTTGAAGACATTATGAAAAGCTCTGCCAACAAATTTAAATCTTTATATGAAATGGAAAAATACCAAGAAAAAATATAACTTACCAAAACCCAACCTGCCAAAAAACACAAAACCTAGCTAATCCTGTAAATATTTTAATAAAAATTTCTTTCTGTGCCCAAAGGAGGGTTGTCCTTTAAATGAGTTTAAATAGGCCAGATACAAATCAGTCTAATTTTTCATAAGAAATCCAGAATATAGAAAAGTGATGGAACCTGAAAAAAAAACTATAGGATAAACTCACTTATGAGCTGACACAGGTACAAAATCCTAAAAAAAATATTAACAAATAGTTTCAGAAGTAAAAAAAAAAAAAAAAAAAAAAAAAAAAAGATACTCTGTAATGACAATGTTGGGTTAAGGCCAAAAAAAATAGAAATGAGTTATTATCAGAAAATTAACATAATTCACCACATTAATATATTAAAGAGAAATAGTACTTGATAAAAATTCATATTAATGTATGACAGAAACTACTAACAAAATAAGACTAGAAAGGAACTCTCATATCTTGATAAAAAGTATTATTTTTAAAAATGCTGAGAACAAAATATCATACTAGTAGATTGTTGAAAGTTTTTCCCTTTAAAGTTAGGGAAAAGGAAGATTGCCATTTCTTGACTTCTGGTCAACACTATATGAGATAGTCTTACACAGTAAGTACAACATGAAAAGAAAAAGAAATGGCTTAGGAAATAGAAAGATATAAAACTCTTATAAATTAAGTGCCTACAAACAAACAAAAAAAAACTTAGAACAACCTGTGCACAAAAAATGAAAAATAACATAGGTATTGATTATAAGATCAGCACACAAAAAATATTGGATATCAGTACAACAGGAGAGAGGAATAGGGATAAGAGATATACTTTATAAAAATACCATTTTCAATAGCCACAAAAGTATACTAATCCCACATAGAGAGAATTGTAAAACTTTATTGAAATACACCAAAGAAAACATAACTAAATAGAGACAGATGCAATGGCAATAGAATGAACATAAGACCTTGAAGACCAAGGTAAGAGGACTTGCCTTGTGAAATATACAGACTTTTAAAAGTATAATAAATAAGCTAAAATAATTGATTATTGTCACAGGAGTAGACAAATAATAGTGAAACAGACTAGAAAGTCCCCAAAGAGACCCATAGGTATATTCTGAGTCCACTTCTCTAGCAATGCCATATGGCAAAGCTAAATATGGGCTTTTCAATATATGATAAGATCATGATATACATCTGTTTGGACCCCAACCTCAGACCATACACCAAAGGTTATACTGATGAATTAGAAACTTCATGAAAAAGCAAAGCTTGAAAGTTTTGAAAACAGTATATTAGATCTTTATGACCTCAGTGTAGGGAAGGATTGCTCAAATAAGACATAGCACAAGCCCTAGAGGAAAAGACCATAAATTTGTCGCTATTAAAATATAAAATATAAAACCCATTCTTGAAAACATGCTAAGCACAGAGTGAAAAGACAAAAACCACAGACTCGAAAAGAAATTGTAAATACATCAAACTGCTAAATACTTCTTTTTCATAATATGAAGTATGGCTACAATTCACACACAAAATAACAATACAAACAATTAAAATAGACAAAAGACATTTCACTGAAGGAGAATCCCAAATGGCTTCCAAACAAATGAAAAGATGCTTAACTCCAGTCTGAATCTGGGCAATGCAAACTTGAAAGACAATAGCATCCCATTTCACACTCGTGTCATACTAAAACATTATCAAATGCTGGCAAGAGAGAAGAACCAGAACTCCGTATAGTACTGGTGGGACCTGTACACACTACACTACTATGAGCTACTAGTATCTACAAAAGCTGTAATTATGCATCGTCCAGAAGCTAGCAATTCCACTCTTCACATATGTGTCCTCAAGAAAATTACACACGTGTACCAGGAGCTGCATACAGAATGTGCTGAGATGTACTGTTGATAGACAAAAACCTAGAAGCAACCCAAATGTCCAACAGAGGGATGGACAAATTAAGAGGACACCGGGGAAACTGAATAAATCACAGCTATGTGCTATAGCATAGCTGCACCTCAGGAATATAATGTTGAGGTGGGGGAGAAGTCGCTGAAGAATATCTAAGTGGAATTGTTTTATGCGTCAAGTTTAAACACATGCACTGGTACACAATGGCATAAGGATGCAAACATGTAGTAATACTATAAAGAGAAGAAAATAGTCAACACATAATTCATAATAGTAGTTACTCTTGAGAAAAGGCAATGGGTGGGAATAGGAAAAAAAAAAAACAGCTCAGGACATTACAAAGGTCATCAGTAACCAGCCAAATTAGAATAGGAGCCACCTCCTATGGAAAGCATTTTCATCACTTGCCTTATATTGCTGTGCAGAGACTGTTTTCCTCACAGCTTTCTTATGGGTCACTGATTTACATCACCTGCATAGTCTTTGTGGGCACCTGAGATTATGACCTTTGCTTTAGGGCAGTGGTTCTCAAAGTGTGATCCCAGAACCAGCAGCTTCAACTTGCCACGAGTACTTACTGCATCCAAACTCTGGGGGTGGAGCCTAGCAATCTGTATTTTAACAAGCCCTCCAGGTGATTCCGATGCCCACTGTTGAGAACCCTTGTTTCTGAGGACCTGGCCCAGCCCATGGACCTCCCTGCCTGGCCATTCTTCAGTTCTGAGTCTGTTCAGTCCTGCCATAAGACGGTTGCACTCTCTTCTAATGGAAGCAGTATTTCTTTCCAAGAACCAGCAGGACCCTCAAATGCCCCCCATCAGAATGGAGCCGCCTCCCGTTTTTCCTTCCTCAATGCTATTTTAGCCACTGTGCTGTGACTGGTTATCTAGTGTCAGAAATTGACATCACAGAGAGCTCTATGCAGGCTCCCAGGGCTCTCTGGTAGGAGCTTTTTATCACAAGGGAAAGATTAACATGTGAACGAACTTAACTATTAAGTCTGCCTAACAGCAAAAGATATCAAGATAGATAGGCTACAAAGCAGAATGCAGTTACCTTTTTGTCTCTGCTTCCAGGAAATTGCCATTTCTACCTTTATTGTAGTTTTTCACAATAAAAGACAGTTTCAGAGTATTGCCCTTTCTCAGCTCCCTGATACTTTCAAGACTGAGAAGGGAGAAAAAGATAGCAGTCATTCTGAGTCTACTTCTCTGGCCATGGAGCCCACCTGCTGATCTCAGAGCCCACAGGAGGTGCACAAGAGTAAAGGGAATTCTAATGTCCATCTGAAATGCCAGCACACCATCTGATCAAGTTCTCCTAGCTCTAAACATTTTTTTCTATGTTAAATTGTTTTTACCCCAGCTATTTATATGATCAGTCCGTTTGAATGTTTTTACCCCAGCTATCTATTTGTATGATCAGTCTGTTTGAATGCTACATACCAAATATGAACACATTCACCATGTCCTGAACTTGATGTCACTAATGTCAGTTATTTAAATTTTGAGAAATATTGCATACGGGGAAGTATGTATCACTGAGCCATATGCAATACTATCACTCTTATTTATAGATACTGGCTTTGGAAATACAGGTGCTAATTCCATGAAGAGGTGGTTTACAAAGAATGGTGTGAAGGGGCACCTGGTGGCTAAGTTGATTAAGTGTTCAACTTCAACTCAGGTCATTATCTCACAGTTCGTGAGTTCAAGCCCCACATCGGGCTCTGCACTGACTTTATGGAGCCTGCTCGGAATTCTCTCTCTCCTCTCTCTCTGCCCCTCTCTCTCTCTCTCTCAAATAAACAAAATTTAAAGAATGGTGTGAAGATATGATAGACAAGAAAGAAGTCCAATTTTTCTGTAAGTGGTAAGATATAGTGGAAAACATACTGGCTGTGGTATTCCACTAAACCTGGGTTTGAATCTCACCTATGCCCTTTTACTAGATGTACAACCCTGAGCAAGTCTCTTACCTTTGCATCCTTCTGTGCACTATCAAGACTAAGAGAGTATATAGAAATCATAGGGTTTTTGTGAAGGATTAAATGAGGTAATATGTATAAAGCACTTTGCACGGTGCCCATCACCTACTGATACAAGAAGTGACATATTCAAAATGCACTTCAGGAGGTAGACCCATTTGTGAAGTACACTGGAAAGAAAGGAAGAATGAGAGACAAAACTTGCAAGGCAGTCAAATAGCCCAGGTTAGAGATATATTAGTATACTGAGTAGGGAGAAGCTGTAGGCTAACTGGTCAAATAAGAGGGGGAGGGAAGAAGAAGGAAGGGGAAAGAGAAGATGGCATGAGACTGTCACCTGGAGAAGATGGATGACAGCTGTGCCATTGAGAATTGGGTGAAGGAAGCTGGAGTTGAACAAAAATATTACCAGAGGGGAAATTTATGCCTTTCTGAGGGTAAAAGGTATCAACATTAGTACCAAGAAAAGACGTTACAAAATGCAGGATAAACTGTAAGCCAGCCAGACTTTGCAGGAGAGAAACAAAGAAAATGGCACAAAACCACCTTTATGTTTCAAAAGTGAGAGTATCAAGAGCACAGGAGCAGCTGAATGGAGTTGGATTAAGGTCCTAGGCAAGACTGCGCTGCACAGACGTCACTCCCCATTGCTCTGATGTCAAGACCCCCCTCCTTGTATTGAGGGCAAAGTGAGAGAAACCACGTGCAAATGAAGTAAATTGTAATTAGAGGGGGCTCAGCCCCAACTTGGGGAAGAACTTATGAGGAGCCAGGAGGGATGGGGGATTTTTTTTTCCATTACAAGGGCTGAGATGGCAAAGGGAAAAATGAGAGTTCCACAGAAGCTCAAGTCAATCTTTCACCAGTGCTACAGACCTGTCATTTTTCTTTGGGACTCTGGTTGAGTCACTGCAGGGGAAATACAAACATTAGTGGAGAACGCTGCTGCCTAGAAGCAAACATCAGGAACCCAGACTGAGAAGCATAGAAAAGCCCTCTCTTGGCACCTGTGGGATGAGACTTGGGATTGCTCCATGGTGGTGTCCCCCCTGGTCAGCTCATTCTTTCTGCCACTTGCTGAAACCCGAGAGGGTTTGCAAGGAGTGGTGGATGCAGTACAGGGAGCCAGCAGTTGGCAGAGAGGATGCTGTTCCTTGTGAACATGTTCCAGGTGTCTGAAAGTTGGGAGCGTATGAATAAAACACAGGAGACTGGTCTGAATCAGAGCAGTTGAGAGCCATGCTGAGGTCTGTGCTTCCTAAGTTGGGGTACTTTCTTGGTAAACAGAGAAGATCTTGATTCATTTCTATTTGGCAATAATACTAAAATCTAGACTATTCTGGGGATGGTCAATATTTCTCACGTTAAATGAGTTAGGCAAAGATCTTTCTAAGGAGTATTATCATGTTGGGTCATAATAATTAACATAAGCGTAGCTGACTCACCTTCTCTCCTTTTTTAATTACATACAATAAAATCCACTCTTTGAGGGTACAGTTATGTGAGTTTTCCCAAACACGGAGTGTCATGTGACCACCGCTACAATCAAGATACAAAAAAAAGTTTATCACTAAAAACCTCTCCTTGCCATTCTGCCCCTTTGTAGTCAAATTCCTTACCCTCTCCCTCCCCCAGCAACCAAGGATCTGTTCAGCTCTTCTTTTGACAACTATTTGAGTAAGGCCGGAGATTTCTTTATGATTCCATGGTATAAAAACAATAGCAGCGGTAATAGGAACAGTTAATACATACACTGCATTTCCAATGTGTCAAGCACCATTTGAGGCACTTTATAGATGAGAATACTAAGGAGAAATTGAGAAATTTTGGAAAAGAAAGAAATGAGGAGAGAAGAGTCTTGCGAAAGTCACCTACTACTGGCAGCCCCGGGGCTTGAGTCAGGCATGTCTAACTGGTAGGTCTCTTGCTTTAACCTCTGATGCTGCTGCTTTTGACAAAGTAGAAGGAGTATCTACCAATTTTAGAAAGCTCAGTTTAGACCTGAGATAGCCTTACTCTAAAAATAAATAAAAGTTATGTGAGAACTTGGTTAACTACGCCAATAAAGCAATAATTAGCTGGGTGTGAGATAAAATGAAGCCAGGATCCTAGAACACCTTCTTTATAATCTTCATCATATGCAATGAAGACCATGCCCAGGTAGGTTATGTCCTCTGTCATAAACCTGACCAGGTTTGTAAAACAAAGCTAGAAGAATTTCCAGCACGAATACAGAAATGCTGTTTTGTTTCAATGCTCTGAGCAGCAACTCCCTCTCAAATTTACCAAAAACAAAACAAAACAAAACAACAAAATGGGATTTTTAGTGTTAATCTTGTGTGTATTTCAGGTTGGAGTCCCCGACCCGGTCTCTGGTGATGGAGGCCCCAAAAGGAGTCGAAATAAATGCAGAAGCCGGCAACATGGAAGCCACCTGCAGAACAGAGCTGAGGCTGGAGTCCAAAGATGGAGAGGTAGGTGTGAGAAGGACACAAATTCAGAGAGATCCAGCTCCAAACAAGCCAACCTTTCCCACACCTTTCCCAGACTCCCGTGGCACTGAAGTTGATCCCACTTTCAAACAAGAGGAGCCAATCAGGTTTTGTTTCGGGAACAAATATGTTGAACAGCACCGTTATAAGCTTAACCCACAACACAGAAGAGTTATGGCTCATTGTTTGTAAGCACTGAAGTAATAGCATGTACTACAAGTAGAGAATTATACACACGGCTATAAAAATGAATGCTATTTCTAAATTCTCTCTCTCATCACCCGAAAGTAAGATTTAGGTAGCTGTCATGATTAAGCTGTATATCATGTACATCTAACTCAAGCTGAGCTTAATTTACTCACAGTGACTTTCAAAGTTTACATTGTATGGTTCTACTTTGAGAATGGAGAGTGTGATCCAAGAGCTATCCCAAATCAGAACAAGGCAAATCTTAAATAGGGTAAGACTAGGCAAGAAGACTTTGGAGGACTGAAGATATTAATTCTTCTACCCAATATAATCCAACTTTGGTGAATAGAATAGCTACTTGGGTTTGTGTAGACAAAGTAAGGCAAATCCCCAAGAAAATAAGATTGAACTGCAAACTTTTAAAAATGTCTCCATCACGTGCATAGGTGAACTTTTCCATTTAAAAGTTTTTAAATAGATGGAAAAAAATTTGTATTTTTTTTAAATCAAAACTGTATTCCACTTTTCATATCTAGTTAGAGGTTTCCCATCCCCACCTGCTTCTGTGTACCCAATCCACGTCTTGATGGGTTTGGCATTTGCTATATTTGTTTTAAAAGAGCTAGTTAGATAAAGTATTCAGTTATCAAAATGGTCTCTTCAAACAGCCACAAACCCCAAATCATACACGTGTAGAAATAGTGGCTATATCACATATGCAGATTATAGCTCTCAGAATTCAGACTCCGGAGGAATTCATTATAATCTTAACAGTCATTCAAGACCAGAAAGCACTGCATATTCTTGCAGTCTTCCCATGCACACAGAGCTGAGGTGTGAAGGCCCATCCATAGTAAAGAAATTATTAACCTTGCATTTCCAAATTCATTTCACTCTAGGACTCTCTTCATATTCTACATGATATACTTTTTGTAAAATGCTAATATAGACCAGTGAGACATTGTCTTGGTAGAATATATGCTTCCCTGAGGATAGAGACTTTATCTGTCACGTTCGTCTCTGAATTCCCAGGGCCTAGAATACTCAACACAGCAGTTGAACTTCATCTACTGTTTCTGAATGTCAAGAGAATAAAGGGCAGCTTCTAACTCCTCTTTCCTTCCTGTTCGCTTTCTTTAGATTAAGTTAGATGCTGCGAAAATCAAACTACCTAGACTGCCTCACGGATCCTACACGCCTACAGGAACGAGGCAGAAGGTCTTCGAGATCTGCGTCTGCGCCAATGGGAGATTATTCCTGTCCCAGGCAGGAACTGGTTCCACTTGTCAGATAAACACAAGTGTCTGCCTTTGAGAGACCATCCATAGTGGACCTTGTTGGCAGCATAAAGGCCATTTTTGGCTTTAGACACTGGCTGCCAGCTATTTTTACTAGAACACAGAAAGCCTATCAAAGACCTTGTGTGTGTGTGTGTGTGTGTGTGTGGGTGTGGGTGTGGACGTGGGTGTATGCGTATGTGTGTGGGTGGCTATAAATATATATAAATATATATAAATAAATATATATATCCTCTGTATAAAATGAGGTTTCAGTACAAAAGGAACCATGGGTGACCCTGTGATATCCACCATCATTTCCATTTCAATCCTACCACCTACATGATAAAATCAAAACACTAATTCAGGCCCAATATTCCCCAGACCCTTCAAAACCACACAGTGTATCAGACTCTTACCGAATAGTCACCTACATGTTTAAGCAGCCACGCATCTTCCCCTTTAGTGTCATTACAAGGCAGTGATGGCGGGAATCTCTAAGTCACACTCAAGCACTGAGACCCTTGTATTGCAGTAGATACTTCGTTTCTGTTTTTAGCTTTCGTAAGGCTCGCCAACTTCCCCTTCTTCAAGTTAGGGATGGGGCATGCCATAGAAGTTGGCTGTGGGAACTCAAAATGGTGTTCTCCCTTCACAGCCGAATGTACTGGGGCCTTTGTAGTTGGATGAATGTGGAGGATGAATTTTAGCAAAGTTCGAACTGCCCACCCAACTCCTGCTATGTTCCTTCAAAATTACATATTATCCCACAGTCAAAATAGGAGTTGTAAATCAGCACAAAATAGGATAACAGCTGCTCCTCAGTCGGCTGGAAGCTACTCAGTGGCCTGACAGGAAAAGAATAAATGGGTGATATGTCTCTGTTTAAAGGAAAAAAATGGCTCAAAGTCTGTTTCATCCTCACTTGTGACTTTATCCAGTGGACTCCAGCCTCAAAATCCTTGAGAAAGGAACCCCCACCCCAAGAGAAACCATTTGGGAATGGAAACCTAATTAAGAGGAGCCTAGAAAACCTAATTAATTTTTATATATTTCCTGGGATTGGTAGGTAATTGGGAGACTTGCCTTTTTATTTCTAAAGATACGCACAAACTCTAGCTTCAATATCCTTATATATATTTTTGTTGGGATATTTATATTCCTAAATCCACCATTATATTTTCTCCAAGAATACTGACCCAGCAATCACTGATCTAAAATACCTGCCCCCAGAAATGGCCACTGGAAATTAATATAAACTGAGTCAAGTGTCTCTCTCAGACTCACCGTGTCCCCAACGGCCCAGCGAAACCACTCCCCCATACGTGGAGGCACCTCCCTAGTTCCCGCCATCAGCTACCTCTCATCCCTCCACCTTCATCGTCATGCTCCAGGGTCACCCTGGCCAGCTCTTGTGCTGGGACAGGGGATTACACCATCTCTGTTCAAAGAGGGAGAAATGTGCCTATGCCTTAAGTCAATGCACTCAGCAAGGAGAAGCACATCCTATTTATCTTGTTGTTACCTGTAGTTTATTTTTGGGCGATTGGAGGGGGAATGGTTTAGTCATGAGTGGGCATCTTAAAAACTGGTAGACAAACCAGGTGGCTGACAGACATGGACTCTCAGGAGCCCGTATGGAGTTGTAACTGGCTTAGACAGTCCTGGATGCCATTTGGCAAGCAGCGGCCCCACAATCCTAAATGAGGTCATATTGGTAGGCCTGGATGGCATTTGTGTTTTTTTTTTCTTCAACAAGGTTTTAATTTTTCTTACTTCACAAGCAGAGAAAGTTTTGGAAACGAATATGAGGTTTGATATTTTTGAGATGACACTCAAGCATCAGGCTGAGGTTTGTATACAAAGGATGTAAAAAGCAAGCTGTGTGTTGCTTTAGGAGTGGGGCGGGGGGTGGGGAGGGGTGGTTTCCTAGCTTGACCAGCAGCCCTGCTGGCTTCCAGACCCCATACCCCCTCCAGTCACTCCTCGGTATCCCATGTAGAGGAATTGAGTTGTTCACGGGCAAGACTACTTAGTTTGCAACACTAAGAGTCTAAAAAGGAAAACCCTAAAAACATGTTAAGTTGCTCTCCATCGGTATTCTTTCCTGTAGGATCATACTGCCAGAATCTGCATGTACTATATACAGGGTTTTGCCAAATAGAAGAAGCCCCCCCTTGGCCCCGAGGAGCATCCCCCGCCCCGTCATTCAAATAAACAGTAGTAGCTGTGAGGCCCTCCATGGCTAATTACCTTAAGACTAAGTGTTTTTAAGCAGAGAGACCATCTTTGTATTTTACCATCTCAAGTACACTATCTATGGATGACAAGAAAACAGAAGGTTCCCTGAACCTCTTTCCTCTGAGTTTGTTCTAATCGTTATATGAAAGTCTAAGATGAGCCCCTTGGTAATTTTATGCCAATATAAAAAAAAAAAAAGAGTAATGGGATCCCACTTGCAGAATTTAATCCTAAAGGTAATCAGATCACAAATAGGATAAAAATAATAATAGCAAACCAAGAATAGAAATGAAGCACCTGTGGGGGACAGACATAATAAAAAATTCTGGTTTTCATTTGTGCTAAGTGACCACAGTATACCAGGTAATAAGCAGGAAACTTGGCATAGATTAAATCATGTATTTCAGTTCTGACTGCAGAATTCGGTAAAATGCATTTTAAGTTCTTAAGTGTCTATTTTTTTTCTCCCAACTTCCTCCAACTAGAAAATTTGTCCATGGTCATGAGAAAAAGTTTTAATTCTGGAAAAAAAATCTTTTACATTAAAATCTGATAAACTTTAATTTTAGAAATTGAGATTCTTTCTCATCTTTATATATAATACCTTCTAGACAATCACATCTTTGAGGATATTAAGGAGCAGGGGGTATAACAAAGAGTTCAAATGAATCGTCAATATTCTAGAAGTTCTAGTATGCTAATATTCTTCAGAAGATTTTTAAAAATTAAAGTGATCTCCAAACGTTTAGCCCTCATTTATATTTGTTATCTGTTCAATAAGTCATAAAAGTTCGGTGGTAACCTACTAACATATGACAAAGGTTGTCAAAAGCCCTTATGGTGGCATCTGTGTAGGTGGAAACTCGGTGTGAGCCTTTTTAATTGTTCTTTTTCCCAAGGGATAGATCTTATAAACTTGAATTGGCTTTAACTTACTTTAGGTCAGTTTCCTTTGGATGGTTTTCATTGTACATCCATAAAACATAGACCAAAGATTGCTTAAAGTTTAACTCTAGAACAGGTGTCAGCAAATTGTGGTCCCTAGACCAAACCTGGGTCATCACCAGTCTTTGTAGATAAAGTTTTATTGTAACACAGACACATTTATTCATTTCCTTGATGTCTGTGGCTGATTTCATTCTGTGACAGCAGGGCCAAGTAACTGTGTCAGAGATTTCACGGCCTGCAAAGCATAAAATACAATTTAGATCTTTACAGAAAAAGTTTGCCGACCCCTGACATAGAGGTCATTTGTGCCATGTGTTAGACCTGGAAGGAAAACGAATTCCAAGGAAGCATGGAGTAACCCTACATTTCCCTGGATGCTTGGAAATATAAATACTTGCCTACAGAAAAAAAAGATTAGCCCGACACTATGTATAAAAGTGATCCACTTGTCTTAGAAATCCAAGTTCACAGGATTCTTGAGAAAAGGGAAGATGGAATCAGAGGAAGCCTTAGTGCAAAAGGAAAGCTGTGATTCTCCAAGAGTTGTCTTAGAACCCTTAATAGAGAGGTGCTTTCTCTGGTCAGCATTGTGTAAGACAAGAAGAGAAGCAAAGGTCCTGTAATTAAATTTAGAATCTTTCTCCTGAAGAGACTGTTCTGCAGTTTCATAGGTTCCCAGCTCACCATCACCTGTTCCAGAAAAATGCACATTCCATGGTCCTTCAGAGAACACTTTTGACCTAACATATCTTGTTGATGTCCATCACCTCAGTTATTTATACCTCCAGTGTGCTTGCCATTCCTACGTCCCCACCAGGCCTGAATAATAAATAATGTTGAAAGAATAATAAGAAATTTTGGAGGCAGCATCTGAAAATATGCGGGAAGAAAAAAATACAGTAAAAGTCTTTTATGAAGGTGTTTTGAGGGGGAAACCAGATCAATACCAGTTTGATTTTGTTTCCAAGGAGTTGGGTCTGTGTTCTTTGGTGTAGCAGGAGTGCAAAAAAAGACCTATTTTGAATTCTACCATGTCTACCTCTGTGTAGTAAGGCAAGTTCCTACCAGAGATTTCTCCCTTCAGTCAATAGCCTATTGCTAAGTCCATACTTATATTCAATATTGTTAAAATAGCATCAATAATGAATGACTCTTTGTAAGCATGAATGTTCATGTCAGAAAGATTTCTTTTAAGGAAATCGACCACCATTTATCAGACCCTAATCAATGTCACAGAAAGAGCCCTTTTGCATTTTATCTGGATTCAACCAAAAGGGGATTAAATTGGCAACACTGCCCTCCACAGAAGCAGCTCCATGAGAATATCTTGCTTTTGTTTATTTTAGGCAAAAGGTAGCATGATGTTTGGACCAAAGAGACAAACAGATCCATAGAAGCACCTGATCCTTATTTTTTAAGGCTCTGTGAAAGGTGAGAACCTCATTTAAGTAAGTTACAAACAAGACTATTTGCTCTCTTTCCCCAGCACTAGGAAATCATAGGCATAAAAGGATAACGAAGCAGTTTCTGGAATGATACATTTGCATGGTGCTCCAGTAGCAGGTGGGGGAAAAAGTTATAATAAAAGAAACAACCTTAGAAAACAGGCTTTTTATCTCAAAGATAAAAATGTATCTCTTTTGGTCTTTTATCACTTTCTCCTCAGGGGAAGGTTCCCCCCCTTCTAACATATTTCCAGTGAAATAGTCAAAACTACTGCATTGGAATGTCAGATGCATCTCTTTCTTTGTGGCAATCTGAATTTAAAATTGTACGGTTGCCTCTGAATTTCTCATTCACAAAGCTAAACCCACTGATAGGAGATAAAGCAGTCTGAAGCCTGCTGCTTCCACTAGCACACCACACACATTAGCACTTTCTAACGCAATGGGATTTCTATGGTTCTGAAAAGCTTTCTTCATAATGGAGTCCTTGACATTTCTCAAGGCAGGTCTGAATGGCAAAGGAAAAATAATTATTTGTGGGAAGTCCTTGTTTTGAGTATTGTTAGAGCACAAGTGTGGAAAAAAATATCAAGTTTGGGGCGACTCATGCTCACAGAAGTTATTTGCTTTGGTTTTACCCCCCACACACACACACACACACACACTGTTGCAGATACTGATAGAGTACAAAATTAGCATCTTCCTGGGAAAAAAGACAGCAGTTCAAGAATGTGAGGCCCCTTGATGCAATAGGCAGTGTGATGTCATCAACAGTGTTGATGATGTCATCAAATCCATTACTGAACAGTCTCAGAAGGTCAACAGTAATGCTAACTGCTACTCCTCACTGTCAGCCCAGCAAGTGTGAATATCAGTTCCATGTCCATGAATTTTGCAATTAGAATAAAACAAAGGAAAACTTGCTGTAAGCAAGAAGTATTTTTAGAATCTAAAGCCACCTGTCATAATAGGAAGCCAAAGTAGTCCAAGATGCCTCATTAGGCATGTAGACATCCTCAGTAGTGAATGAGGGGATTTTGCTTCATTGCTGAGCCCTAGCTGAGGCCAGATAAATACAACAAACATGAAGAAGGAAACATCTGTTTTACCTAAAATCTACTCTGCCCCTGCTAGACTTGCCTAGTGGTCTCTCGTCTGCCATTGTCTTCACAGCCTACGTCTCCACTTGGGTTATTTGGGGACAGTCAGAGTTAGCTCAGATTTCATCATGTGAGAAATTCCCAGCTGACAAGTTTGGTTACATAGGAACAGTATAGCAAAGGAGTGTCCTAAGGCAGGAAAACTATAATTGTTAACGAGGAAGATGTTGGTGATGATACTGAATTTGGGGGTTATAGATTCTTTTGAGAATCTGAGCAAAGTTCTCAACCTTCTCTCCAAAAAGTATCACACCCTCAAAATTTAACATAAAATGGAAGTGACTTTTATGGATCTGAAGCCTTCTCTAAGATATGTCAAATGTTGGATTCTATTCTCCAGTTATAATAATTTTCATTGACTGATGTTCATTAAGCACTATATGTTAGGCACAATGCTGAGTGTTTTATATGCACTCACTTATTTCATCCTCAAAACAATCCTTTGAGTTAAGTTCTATTATAGTTCCAATTTACAGATGTGGAAACTGAGGCTTAAAGAGATTAGGAAACTTGCCCAAAGCCACTCGTTAGAAAATGGCAGAGCTAGAATGTGGGTCTAACTCCAACCCACTATGCTATGAAGTCACCAATATGTCAAACTATTTTTCAAGGTGTTGAGAAGTGTCTCCTACCAGCTGTTAGACTAGACCTTCTTGGGTGGATGAGGCTATAAAACTTTTATCTGTATAGTCTCTCATCCATGACAGCATCCAGTACTAAAGTAGAGATATCTGCAGTGAAAATATAAGTGATCTGTCTGAACAATAGACTCTGGAACAAAAAAAAAGCTTTTTTTTTGTTTTCTCTGTTTGATTCTTGTTAAGTCAGACTTATTGTCCTTACAGATTGAAAGATGCCTGGGGTGTCAGCATTACAGTTAAGAGAAAATTGTAATACTTAGTGATTTATAGGCATAGGCTAAGCAAGTCAGCATTTCTGCACACATACATTTCCTTCTCCTATTCCTCACTTCAAAAGACAGAGATCTTATTTTAGATGAGGTCTTGATTATCATACTTCCTGACCTTTACTTGTGGCAAAACTTAAGGAAAGAATCAAATAGAAGGGAACTCAATCTCTGCCATTGTAGCAAGAACTCAGTTAGCATTGTTCATTCAATACCCAAGGCGGCCACTTAGGCTCTAATAATGGCTGGAGACCCACATGCCATACCTTGTCAACCATTACTAATGGGCCATACCCCTCCCTGTGAGCAGAATTCTTCTTGGCAAAGCACTCAGGCCATCACAACCATTGATCTGAGTTGGAAATGGGACCTATTTGCCAATTCTTGTCTGAACAGTGGCTCTCTTTAACCTTGAACCTATACATTTTAACTGGTGTCCTAGATTCAGCAATGAGATTGGTGGCATTCTAACTACTGAAGGAGAAGATGAGTACATCTGAAGTCCCTTACAACTTGGTGGCTTTGGAGCACTTTCATCTTTTGAGCAAAGGGACGAGGGTTTGATATGTAAGAGTTAAAAGACCTAAAATCATTTTGAAGAATTAACTCAGCCGGGGACCATCTGAACAGGTTATAAACCAGTATGCCCATATTAAGGTCCTATGATCAATCTGCCCCCACCCAGAGCTGAGAGAACACAGCAGCAAAGAGACTGGGGTTCATCCTGCTTTTCTTGCTTTCTCAACAGCACATATCTGATCTATTGGGTGTCTGTAGACAGAACTTCCCACTGCTGCCAACAGACACAGACCCAGTACGAGCCAGAGTCCTATAATCCCCTCTGGCTCAACCTTACCCCATAAAACCTTAATAAAGGGACGAGTTCAAAAATGTCAAAAGCCCTGTTTCAGGGTAAGTCATTCAGTAATTTTCTTTTACTGATCAATGTGTCCCAATGGCAAATCAGAAATGGGTACCCTTAATGAGTCTCATGGAACTAACATCACCAGAGCCAAAAATTAGGTTCCCTGATAAGGAGGGGTGGGGGGGAGGTTTAAGCAGCAAAGGGAAGAGTTGGCACACCTGAATTTTGGATAGACACAAAATTGGCTTATTTTGTATGCAGTGTTTTGGTGAGGGGTGGGGTTGGAGTCTTCTATGTATTAACCACCTACCTCCTCAGTAAAGTTTCTCCCTTTGAGGCCATGAAGGAAAAACACACCTCTTAAGGAGGTCATATTTTAAAGGGAAAAGTTAGAGACCATCCATCATTGTTCTGGCTAGATACGCCCCTGGAGAAGCCAGGTTCTGGTGCTTTTCACAGAAAAGAGGACAAAGAAGTCCCACTTGCTTGGAGATTTTGAAAAAGGAACCCCATTCCCATAAAGCAATTGAGTTCAGCCTTTGGGTTATTTTGGGCTTTGTTTTGTTTTTCTCTGGGTTTGGGTTTGATGTAAGAGGAAGAGCCTTTTAGTTTAGTTTTGTTTTGTTTTGTTTTAAATAACATCGATCCTTGCACACTCTATGCAAAAATTTTGTAAGCATTGCAATAATGCTATGAACTACAAGGAACTATTTTAACTTTATTACACTTTCTGTATAAAAAAATTTGTATTTAATATTATTTCAACTGCAGTCTTGTAAAATATATTAATAAAAATAATGATTGGTAAGAAGGAAAGCACCCTTGTCCACTTCTTCAGGGACTTCCTTTTTCACAGTTGTTAAGTCAGTCACTCCTATTGACTCTACCTCAGAAATAAATTTTCAGATGAACTTCTCTTCCGCATTTCCTTGATCAGTGGCCTGACATGTTGATTAAGCCACTTTTGGCTCTCAGAAGAGATTCACACAGGCTGCCTCATAAAAGAGAGCTTATTTTTACAGTAATACATGGCCTGGAATTGGGAAGTCCCCAGGATTTGAAGCAGGTCAGGAAAACAGCTTCCACCGCTCCCCTGATGTCCTGCATAGGCTCCTTTTGCTATGTTATACTACACCCCCTTCTGAATCCAATGTGACTGGTCAATTTTAGGTAAAATCTTTTTAATCAGACTACCTTAGCATTCCTGGTCTGCCTACGAATAAGCCATGTTTGAGCCAGGGGCCCCTTCTTGACCTAATCACCTTTCATTGTCTTCCAAAGAATATCCTAGCATCACTGCCCTAGATGGGGCCGTCAGTGAAGCAATTTATGATAGAAGGCATCTCAACAGAACCACTCCAATCTACCCACCACAGTCAATCCTCTATGTTGAGCATCTCCTGTCTCCTGGCCTTCCACAATGCTGAGTTTTCACACATACTACCATCCACCTAGAATGCCCTTCCATCTAGTACCACCCGACCCCAGGACATCATCCTTCAGGATCCTATTCCCATATCATCTTGTCTCAGTGGCCTTCATTATTCTTCCTCAAATCCCCTATGAATTTGTTCTGATTTCTCCTATAATTCTACATTGTACTGTGCTTTATTTATTTACCTTCCAACCTGGAGCCGTAGAATGCTTATATTCATTTTTAAACTTTATAAAAGAGTAACAACATTTAAATTGATCCTCATATGTTTTAAGGTAGATAAGTCATTTTCTCATCTAGAAAATCTAAGATAAATTTTACATAACCAATACATGACAGAACCGGTGTCCATTCCCAACTATATGTTTCATGATAGGCTACATCTCAACAAATTTAGCTCCTGATTACAAATGACACTAAAGCAGTATTATTGAATTCTCAAGGTAAAAGGCTAAGATAAAAATTTGATTCCCATGCAGGGTATAGTTTGTCTGGGGGTATTGGGAGGTGGGAATATACCACACACAAAAAAATCTAAATCAAAGAGAGTTAAATCAGAGAAATCACCATTCAAGAGACCTGATGCATTGATGGACAAAAATGAAGTGTCTCTAGAATGATAAAGAAACACTGGGGCGCCTGGGTGGCGCAGTCGGTTAAGCGTCCGACTTCAGCCAGGTCACGATCTCACAGTCCGTGAGTTCGAGCCCCGCGTCGGGCTCTGGGCTGATGGCTCAGAGCCTGGAGCCTGTTTCCGATTCTGTGTCTCCCTCTCTCTCTGCTCCCCCGCCATTCATGCTCTGTCTCTCTCTGTCCCAAAAATAAATAAATGTTGAAAAAAAAAAATTTAAAAAAAAAAAAAAAAAAAAAAAAAGAAACACTAATAGAGGGAAAGACACTAATGAGTCAAATTAATTGACATCAATGTTGATACAAAATTGGAAAGCAGAAAAAATAACCAAGAAACTAAAAAGAACTCTATTCCTTTACTTCTTTGAAAGGAAAAATTTTTAAGTGGGAAATAAGTATAAATCAGCAACTTTTACATTTCCTCTGATCATGACTCCTTTAAAAAAGATGTAAGATTCTGTAACCCACTTAATAATCCAGACTTGCTTTGTCAGAGTTAAAAGACCCAAAGGTGGGGAACAGGCATCATAGTGCAGAGACGTACATTGTGAACAACAGGTTTGAATTAGCTTCTCCAATTAAGTCCAATGATGGGTTCATTTTGGTTCATGAATGCCAAATTTTAATTACTCTCAATAATACCAAACACTTAAAATTTGTGATTAATTTACAGGCCCCAAGGAAGGCTCTCATGACCTATTAATGGACAGACAGCATATAAGCCTTTGGAACTCCCTAGCACAAGAAATAAACATGAATATAAAATGCTTGTGAAATATTTCAAGATAACTCTTAATAGAATTTAAAGTGGGCATACAAAATATGAGGAAAGAATCTTCCAAATTATAATATATTTTAACAGGAAGTAAGAATTTTCAAGTGGCAAAATTTAGGAAATAGATACTAAATCAAAAGTAGAAGCTACAACACTAAATCATCTGTTTTAACTTATTATGAGACTTAAGTCAAAATTTTCACTTAAAATAGGCTGGGCAAAAATTAACCCATACAACTTGAATAAAAGTAAAATCATCTTTTAAAGTAGACTTTATGATGAAAAATATTAGGAGACATTCAGATGAACAATGTATGATGATGAAATTAGTCTTACTGATATACATGATTAAACCATTATACTGATCAGACAAGTAATAAAAACAAAAACCTACAACTTTTTGAAATATAAGAAGAAAATTGACAAATATGATTGTAGTAGGAAATTTTTTCCACTCTTTATCTTCTAAATTGCAACCTGGCAAAGCACAAAAAAATAAATAAATAATAAACATGCACACACACCCTTAAACGTGGCACCAAAGAAACAACTTCTCTTTGACAGGCTATGATCATATAGAAGAAATAAATATCTCAAAATGAAAAAAGTTAAAACAATCTTTGTTTTTAGGCTAAGTTCTCTGAAAGTAGAAATAGATGATATATTTTATATTAACAGAAAATCCTAGGAATTTCCTAATTGAAAAACACTTCCCTAACTAATCTATGATTTGGGAAAAGAACCCAGACTATCTACAGCTTAATAATTAAAAACAGTACAAATTATTAAATTTGGCCAAAGAAGACTTCTGAAATAAAAGCATTTAAACATATCAATTGAGAAATGAATCAATAAAGCACTGAAGTTTCCAAAACAACCAACAAAACAACAAAATCAACAATAAATATAAGGAGGCATAAATAATTCTGCATCCTACCTCTTTAAAAAGTCAAAAACAAAAGTCTAAAATAGACAAGCCTGCTCAGAAATTTTAAAAAACATAAAAATAAGTTTGAGACACACATGTAAAATTTTAAATATGTTCTAGCATGTTTTACAACATGATTTTTTCCTTATAAAAAAACAGAAAAACTCTATAAAGTGTACAATTTATAAAAAATTAACCTAAATTAACAAGGTAAAAGTTAGTGCTGGTTTCTTAAGTGCAAGTAAAATAGTTTTGTGTAGGAAATGCCATCAAAGATATAACTTTTCCAATATCAACACATTATTGCTTATATTTTATTTATAACATACATGCAAACATATATTTATAAATTATGTATACAGAAAAAAAATACTGTGAGATCTGTTGTAACCTATACAAAAAATATTAAAAACTTTAAGAGAGATAAATCAGATAAATCTAAAAGGAAGAGATCAACGCTTAGCTGAACAGACTAACACTGGTAAAGATTTTGTCTTCCTTCAAGTTAACTTACACATTTAACAAAATTCCATCAAAATCCCAACAGAAATTTTCTGGGAAGTAAACAAAATAAATCTAAAGTTTATTGGGCAAAATAAAATAGAAAAAAAAAGTTAAGGAATATTCTCCACAAAAAAAGGCACTAAAATGATGGACTATTTCAAAACACAAAATAGCAATAATGAAGATAGTGATATTTCAAAAATAGATACACAGATCAATTGCATTTAGTATTATTTCTCTATTAGGCAAACATCCTTCTCTTTTCTTTAGGTGGTCATTCAGCTCACAAATGGGCAATCTTGACAATGAAACAAACAGCTGTAGATATTAAATACGCCAAGAGGGTGTGTGTCTGGTGCCAGGGAAGCAGATAGTTGGAATATTACTACAAACCAAAGAAAAATATATTGAGTATTTGACTGCTATTAGGAAAGCTGATCAGCAAATTTATGGGTGATGATAGAGAGAGGGAGCTTTAGACTTACACTTTATTTTTTCAACATTTTTTTTTTTTTTTTTTTTGGGACAGAGAGAGACAGAGCATGAACGGGGGAGGGGCAGAGAGAGAGGGAGACACAGAAATGGAAGCAGGCTCCAGGCTCTGAGCCATCAGCGCAGAGCCGGACGCGGGGCTCGAACTCACGGACCGCGAGATCGCGACCTGGCTGAAGTCGGACGCTCAACCGACTGCGCCACCCAGGCGCCCCTAGACTTACACTTTAAATGACCTCCACGGAACCAGGGTTAAATGTATTTGCTCATCTAGCATCTATTAAATGTTTATTCTCTTCTAAATAAATAACACACTCTCCTTTGCCTTTGAATATCCCAGAGTCCAGTGGGGTGGACAGAGATCTAAAAAGGCCAATTACAACATAGTATGAAGAGCTATGAAAAAGATAAGAAAAAAAATTAACAGGAAATTGCCTACCCAGGATCTGAGGAAGAATAACAAGAAATTGCAAAGAGGAGAGAATAGCAAATTGAAGCATATGCAATTTTGTAGTTCCTGCTTCCCCATCCCACCCCCGAACACAAGAGAACATTTTAAAAAATAATAATAATAGAATAGCAAAAAACAGGAGAAATGGTTAAAAATGTTATGCTTTGAGGAGTTCAAATTAATAAGAAAATCATCAAGAAATCATTAAATAAATGAACAAAAGAGATAATAAGCACATTATTCACACAAGAAAAAATATATACTTTTCATTCTAAAAACACTGGAAGATGTAACAGAGAATTAATAACCACTTTTCAAGGAGAACAAAAGAATGCCTACTATATTAAATATTTACTTTGACTTTAAAATACAATCTGATTTCAGAAATGTTAAAAAGTCCAACCTAGATCCTACTAAATAAAGTGTGGTTAAATCTATCAAATAAATGTGGTTAAACATGCTCATACCTTTGCAAAGAAAATGGAATTAAATCAATGAGATTTTTTAACATACCAAATGGGTTAAATAGTGACCATTTAAGGGCCCTGTAATTAGGTTGTATTTTATACTCTATGTTTAACCCTCTAAGGTAGATATTATCTCCATTTTACAGAAATAATGTTCAAACAAATTAAGGAACTTGCCTAGGGCAATTCTACTAGCAAATGTCAATGCTGAGTTTTAACTTCAACTAAAATTCTTTCCATTTTATGAAGTTGCCTACCTTTGCTAAGAAAAATAGTTGAGACAAATGCATGTCTGCACATTGGAGAAGTGGACATTAGTGTAGACTTTCAGGAAGTAGTGGGTTATAAAAATGTTCATACCCTTTGGCCTAGTAATCCCATTTTCAAAATTCATCCAAATTCAAAATTCAACAGTATTTAAATAGAAAAAAGTTGTTGGCAATAGTGATAGCATTATAGTCAAAATTAATGATGGGAAAAATTAGCAACACTACCTAACCAGATGAAAGGGAAGGCTAATTAGATCATGGTTATTTTAACTTTATGAAATATCATGCTGCCTTTAAAAAGAGTTGTAAGGATTTTGTTTCATATGGAAAAATAATGTTAAATATATAAAAATTATGTATACACATAAAGCAAGACTTCTAGAAAAACTGAAAAATGAAGAAAGCTGTTTTATTTGGATGGTGGTATTATAGGTATATTTTTCTTATTATCATTCTTGTGTTTATAATATTTGTATAATAAACTTTTTCAAAAAAGACTAGTATCTGCTCTTTTTCTATTAAACAGAATTAACAACATATCTTTGATCCTATAAATAGTCTACAGGAAGAAAAATGTATAGATCCAAAATTATTTACAGCAATGTATATTTACAAAAAAAATATGGAATTTGTTTTTCTCCAATAATAGAGGCAATAGGTAAATAAATTATGGCACATCAAATCAATGGAATATTTTATATATTAATTTTGGAAACTATAGAATATCACTTGTTTCAAATAATTTAAAAAGGCCTAGTGTTGCAATGAAAGTTAATTGCCACTATATGAAAAAAATATTTATTTATTTATTTATTTATTTATTTATTTATTTATTTATTTATTTATTTTAAGAATGACAAAGAACCACTGATAATTTTAAGTTATGACATATGATGTTCAGGTAATATGAATATGGCTGTTCATATCTGTTTTCCTAAACTGTTAAGTATAGTCAAGTTTATAACCATTAATTTTACAAAATGGATGAACAAAAATCATTTTTAAGCTTAGCCAAAAAAATTATTTGATTTTCAATTTTCAGTCTATTTATTCAAGTCTGTCAATGGGCCAAATTTGAAAAGACCTCTGAACACAGAATACCTAGGGATTTAAGGTGGTCTCTCCTTCCATTCCACAGAAGAATAAGATCTTTGAAAATGTTCTTCGGGTCCCTGTGATGGTTACAAAGCTCTACTACAGATTTGACATCAAAGAATAGGCCACACATCTAAGCTTTATTTGGACACCAAGGTTGTACGAATGTGGCTTCCCTACTGGATTTCAAGCAAAGACTAGGTGAGGAAGGGCCCAACCCTTCCCCCTTTTAAGAGACATAAAAAGAAACCAAAGAAAACTTTTACCACAACTTGAGATGGATAGCTACCTTAAATTGTGACTGTATAATTGATGCTCTCTGCTCTTGAAGATTGTTTCTGATCACTGCTACCTTCATTCACTCTCATCCTTTGAACTCACATAATTCCTTCCTACCTCAACAGTCCAGATTTGTTTTGTCAAGTTAGAAGACCTTATATTCTCTAATTTCAAATAGTTTCATACAGATTTGATATATCTACAAGCCATCCTTCCCATGATTTCTAGGCATCATAACCCACCTCCCTTAGCTTTCATGATACTGCAGTTTATGATTTCTCCTCCAACATCTGACTGTTCCTCTCCTTTCTGTAAAGACTCCATAATAGATAATCCTCCAAGGTCCCCAGAACCCAATAATTATCCCCGACTCTAGTACCATGGATAGTTACCACAAAGATCTTTCTTTATTCTTTAAAAGCTCAAACTCTGAGATATCCTGTAATCTGGTCCAACTAATTTATCTCCCTCATCTTTACCCCCCTGGCCAAATGGATATTCTCCAATCAAATATGTTTCTTAATAGAAAAGGCACTTAACAGAGTGATGGGTGCAGACATTGAGGAGGGACGTTGATTTTGGTGTCAATTAGATGTGTATTTAAGTATCTAAAACCAGATTCCCTTATAAAGAATACCAGTAAATTCTGATCTCAACAAACTGGGTTCCTGATACCTTCAACTCTCCCCACTCAAGTTTTTTCTTTAGTCTTCATTAGCATTGGATGTGTATCTTACTCTCTTCCTTAAAGAAACATTTTTTTTCCTTGAGCCTCTTTTTCCCCCTAGATTTTGCCATATTTTGCTTACCAACAAATCTTCCTTGTAACAAAAGTGTTCTCTCTACTCTGCACACCTCAAGAAAATTCACCACTCACATTCTTGAAAACAGCCTATACTCTTTTCTTCAGTTTGCACACTTACAAATATCCTCCAGTCTAAATTTTGCTCATTCCTCTAATATGATGCTGCTCTCTAAAAAGGTTGCCAGTGACTTCCTAGTGGTCAAATCAGGACATTTTCCAGTAGTTATTTCTCCATTTTGAAACTATCCAGTCATTAATCCATGCTATAGAAGACCATGATGGTTGGCCTACTCAGCATCCACTGACCCATCCTATTCTTTCCAGATCCCCATCTGACTCAGGTACCCAGACTGCCCCATGACATCCACCAGACTCAGGGAAACATGAACTATTACCAATGAATGTTAGATAAATTAAACCAAAGCACTCAGAATTCCTTTCTTTTTCCATTTTGATGAAAATTTGGTGATTTCACAGCATCCTAGACAGATATCTGACATAAAAATTTTGCATTACTGGTTTCATTCCTCTGGCAGTTCTATCATGATTCTGATAGTTACAAAACTATTTTCACAGAGAAACAGAAAGGGGCCCACTCTCCAACTCTTCCTGCCATGATGGTGAGTTTATATCACCAGCCTCTATTCATATTTTCTCTTTGCCTGCTAAGTATTTCTTTAGGTCTTATGTCTCTTGCCCCAACTCTTGAACATCAATCTCTCTGTCTTCATAATAAGTGCAGTTGGCACAAGGGCAGTGACCTTCCTTTTATGCTTCCTTTTCTTTCTGCGACTGCCAAGCAGGATCAGCACATGGATTGCCAAATAATCCTTTAAAATGATTCCACTTAGGGGTGCCTGGGTGGCTCAGTTGCTTAAGTGTCTATCTTCAGGTCAGGTCAAGATATCATGGTTCATGAGCTCAAGCCCGACATTGGGCTCTGTGCAGACAGCTCAGAGCCTGGACCCTGCTTCGGATTCTGTGTCTCCCTCTCTCTCTGCCCCTCCCCCACTTTTCTTCCTCTCTCTCTCAAAAATAAACATTATTTTTTTTTAATTATCCCACTAAATTATCACAGTAACCCTATAAAATAAGACACATATCATCTTGCAAAGAGAGAAACTGAATCCCACAAAGACTTAATTGACTATCCAAATTTACATATGTAAAAGTAACAGAGGTCAATCTAGAATCTAGTCAGTGCATCTATATTTGCTGAGCACCAGCATTCAGCAGGGGCTCCAACCCTACTTTCAGAATCTGTTGATATAGCATGGATAAAAGAAAATCAACTTCATTTTCTTTCCAGCCACAAGTTGGGTAAGTATGTTACGCCTTAAGCCTCAGCTCTTTCCTCTATAAAATAAAGGTGTCAGATAAATAATCTCCACTAACCTTCACATCTGGTGATGTCACACAGTGCTCTGTAAACTATCATCAGAGTGACCAGCTCTGAATCATGGACAAAACTAATCCACTTGTTCATTGGCCAAGTATTTAATGAATACATGCTGAGTGCTGCACATGTTTTTAGGTATTCGGAGATCATAAGAAACAACAAGGCAGACATGCCTCTTCTGTCATGGAGTTTCCAATCTAGTAGGAAGGGACAATACAGAAATATAACAACAATCAAGATAATTTCCAGACACTGAAAAGTACAGTTAATTGAATTATTAACCCCTTCCCTGAGGACATGACATCTGAGGTGAGATTTAATGGAAAGTCAGGCACATAAAGGAAAAATATTCAGCAGAGGAAACAAAGTTCTTAGAAAAGTGTGGCACATCATTAGTTTCATTACTTAGGAAGACTGAACACTTAGTGCTTTGTTCTTCTTCATTTTCTTCTGTGATTAGACATATGGAATGTAATTATTGCCTTTCACCTGCCAGGAGGGTGTGAATATTAATCTGTCCTCAGGAGTACATTTTTTTAGGTGCTAAGAATGGCTTCTTTAATCGACCATCAAGGACTATAATGAAAGAACTGAAGGATACAGGGAGTGCCTTTGAGACTGACAAGAAAGGAGAGTATAGGGATCCTATAAGGTTAATCAGAAAGGGACAGAAGTCAGAGGCCACTTGTAGTCGCAGACATTACATCCTACACCATGCCAAGAAAGGGCTAAAATTTTAGAAGCCAAGATATGGCATATCATGAATTACCAAATGAGGTTGGATCCCAGGGAAAAGAATCCCCAACTTAGGAGAGATTCCTGTGCTTCAAAATCCAGTCAAGGTGATGTAATAAATAAGCTTACATGTTAAGGCCCACACTTTATTTTTTTTTTAAGTTTATTAATTTAAAAAAAAATTTTTTAACGTTTATTTATTTTTGAGACAGAGAGAGACAGAGCATGAACGGGGGAGGGTCAGAGAGGGAGGGAGACACAGAATCTGAAACAGGCTTCAGGCTCTGAGCGGTCAGCACAGAGCCCGACGCGGGGCTTGAACTCACGGACCGTGAGATCATGACCTGAGCCGAAGTCGGCCACTCAACCGACTGAGCCACCCAGGTGCCCCTAAGTTTATTAATTTTGAGGGAGAGAGAGAGAGAGGGAGAGAGAGCATGAGCAAGGGGAAGGGCAGAGAGAGAGAGACGGGAGAGAGAATCCTAAGGAGGATCTGCGTTGTCAGTGCAGAGCCCGATGTGGGGTTCAATCTCAGGAACTGGGAGATCATGACCTGAGCCGAAATCAGCAGCCAGATGCTTAACCAAATAAGCCACCCAGGTGCCCCTACACTTTGATTTAAACACCTATCAAAATTAAATATAAATAAATATATGAAAAGTTATAAAATGATCTCTAAAACAAGACAAATTGTGTAAAGCAGAAACTAATGAAAATGCAAAGCATATAAAATTAACACTTTAGGATTGCTGAGGCCCAGGACCAGAGAGACAGGTTGCCTGAGGGCCATACGCTCATTGCTTAAAATTTAGGACAGGAAGGGTAAAGGAGAGGAGAAAAGCCTGCAGTTGACTTCTATCTGCATAATAGGCAATGAGAAACTTCCTTTCTATAGCTTAAAAAGATTAGATACTACCTCATTACCAGTACCTAGAAGTATCCAGAATTTCCTTGATGTTGCTCTGGGAGACATAGCAAGTAATATAAAACCTAGTTCTGGACTAAAAACCTTTATAGGTCCTAGAGAAACTAAGATTAAAAGAAAAAAATTCATTTCAGTCAGAGAAAATCACCAAAACGAAAATCTCAAGCTGAAGGGGAAAAAAATCTCTAAAACATATGACAGAAACTAATAGGAAGATAGGCAAACAATAAATCAACAACTTACAAAATTCAATTCAGATGAATTAATATTATCGAATAGTCTGAAAAAGACTTCAAAATAAGTAATGATAAGATCCTCAAAATAAAAATATCTTTAAAATGGAAGAAGACATATGAAGCAAAAAGAAAAGTTATCTGTATATATGAAAGTATCAGGTGTAACTTTCGTAAATAAAAAGTAGTCATGAAGTAAAGTCAATGGAACAGATAAACTCCAGAATGGACACAGTCAAAAACAGAGTCAGTAAATTTGACAAAAGTATTAAAGAATTCAGCTAGAGTACATGAAAAAGGAGTAATCATTCTTAAAGAATTAAGAAGAGACAGACGGACTTAGGTACATTAGAGGTACCCATATATGTCTGATTGGAGTAGCAGAAGGATAGAAGAGGATGTTAGAGAAGGAATAGTCAAAAATATACACACTAAATATTTTCTAGAATAAAAGATAAGCAAGAATTCTCAATTTCAACATGCAGAGTACTGAGCAGGATAAAAGAAATTCATATGTAGACATATTTAAATAAAACAGCAGAAATTGTGTATGAAGAGAAAAAAAACCCTATCTGATAAACATAAAAAAGGTTACAATGCACAAAGAGATAATAATAAACACCATCAGCTTATATCACATAGAGTGCTGGCTGAACACAATTATCAAGATAAAGTTGTTTACAGAGTTAAACTGCCATTAGAGATAAAGCAGAAAAAACATTAACACAAAATTTTACATACATAATGACTAAGAAGATGGGAAACCCTCTAGAAGACCTCTGGGAAAACTACCAAATGATGATCTCATAGACGAAAGGTTACCCTAGGAGGAGGAAGGCAGGCAAAAAGGTAGGAAATAAAGAACAGAGAATAAATTTCCCAGTTACAAACTGACTAAAGGTTTAAAACAAGTATTCCTCTGAGCAGGATATAAAAGTAACCAGCAAGCACTTGAAAGATGTTCAATAGTGTTAGTCATTAGGGAAATGTAACTCAAAAGCAAGAGATACCATTTTACACCCAATAAAATGGTTATAATAGACAAGACAATAGCAAGTGTTAGTGAGGATATGGAGAAATTAGAACCCTCATAGCATTGTTGCAGGGATGGCACTTTGGAAAATACTTTGGCAGTTCTCTCAAAATATTAAACAGAGTTACCATTTAACCTAGCCATTTTACTTGGAAGTGAATACCCAAGAGAAATAAAAACATATGCCTACACAAAAACTGTTACACCAGTTTTCATAGCAACATTATTCTAACAGACAAAAAAGTAGAATCAAACCAATTGTCCATCAACTGGTCAATGGGTAAAATTAATGTGGTATCAACAATATTCATACTATAATGGAATATTATTTGTTTGGTAATGAAAAAGGAATGTTTTACTGATACATGCTACAACATGGATGAACCTTGAAAAAAATTCTGTGAAATGAAAAAAGCCAGACACAAAAGGTCACATATCACATGATGCCATTTATATGAAATGTACAGAATAGGCAACTCTATAGAAACATAAAGCAGATTAGTGATTGACAGGGGCTAGGAATGGGGAGAATGGAGAGTGACTGCTAATGGATATGGAGTTTCTCCATGGGGTGATGAAAATGTTCTGGAATCAGATGGTGGTGATGGTGGCACAACCCTGTGAATATACCAAACTACCAAATTGTACACTTCAAAAAACAAATTTTTTGGTATGCGAATTATCTCTAAACAAAGCTGTTATTTTTAAAGTTTGGGTGCGTGGATACAGCTAAAACAGTGTTTATGTGAAAATTTGTAACCTTAAGTTCATACTTTACAAAAAAAAAAACCGCCCAAAATCTAAATACCTAAACATCTGCCACAAGAAGCTAGAACAGCAAATCAAAGCTAAGAAATAAAAACAGAAATCAATGAAATAGAATACAAATATGCATAGAAAAAATACCTGGACAATTGCTCTTATGAAAAGATTAATATGAAAAGAGTAATAAATTGATAATAATTTATAAAATTAAGGGAATAAAGAGGGAAAACACAAATTAACAATATTTAAAGTCAAGTGAGGTTATTACTACAGAATCTACAAATATAAAAATGTTAATAAGAGGATATTATGAATGACTTTATACTAATAAATTGACTATCTGGATGAAATGGAAAATTCCTCAAAAAGCAGTTTACCAAAGCTGACCAAAGGAAATATAAATTCTGAATAATTTAATACTGCTTAAAGAAATTGAACCCTTATTGTAAACTTCCCACCAAGAACACTCAAGGCCCACAGGTTTTCATCACTGAATTCTTTTAAACATATAAGGAAGAAATAATTCTAATCTTTTGCAAAACTTTCTAGAAAATAGTAAAGAGAGGAAGCTATCCTTTTTGTGATGCCAGCACAACTTTGTTTCCAAAATATAACTTTCATTTCTCATGATGATAAATGCAAAATTCTTAGCAAAGTATCCGTAATCCTATGACACCAAAAGTACAAGTAACAAAAGAAAATAGATAAATTGAACTTCATCACAATAAAAACTAGTTATGCAAAGGACATTATCAAGAAAGGAATAAGACAACTCCCAAGATGGGTAAAAATATTTCTAAATCATATCAATAAGAATCTAGTATCCAGAATATATTTAAAAACACAGTTCAAAAACAACAAATCAGCAACACAATTTAAAAAAGGATAAACATTTGAATAGACATTTCTCCAAAGAAAATAATCAAATGGCCAAGAAGCACATGAAAAGATGCTCAACATCATAGTCATTAGGGATATGCAAATAAAAACCACAAAGAGGTATCACCTCATACCCACTAGAATGGCTATGACCAAAGAAATAGAAAGCACATGTGTTGGTAAGGATGTGGAGGAATTCTTACCCTGTTACATTGCTCATGGGAATATAAAATGGTGCCACCACTGTGGAAAATGATTTGGTGGTTCCCCCAACCCTTTAAATATATAATTACCATATGACTATGTAATTCTACCGCTAGATATATATCCACCAGAATTAAAGGCAGTTGCTCAAATCAAACCTGTACACAAACAACTCACAGCAGCACTATTCACAATAGCCAAAAGATGGAAATAACCTAAGGGTCTTTCAACTGATGAATGGAGAAACAAAATTGGGTATATGCATGTATATATGCATGTGCCCATAAAAAGTACTTACACATGCTACAATGTGAATGAATCTTGCTCAGTGAAAGAAGCCAGATACAAAGGACCACTTACTCTATGACTCCATTTATACGAAATGTCCAGATAGACAAATCCATAGAGATGGAAAGTAGATTAATGATTGCCAGGGCCTAGAGACAAGGGGGAATAGGAAGTGATTGCTTAATGGGTACAGGATTTCCTTTTGTAGTGGTAACAATGCTCTGGGACTAGACAGTGCTGATAATTGCACAACATTGTGAGTGAATTAAACACTGCTGAATTTTACATTTTGAAATTGTTAAGATGGTGAATGACATTACATAAATTGCACCACAGTAAACAAAATGCAAATCGAATCTAGTGACACATAAAAAAGCAAATATATCCAGCATCAAATAGAGCTTATTCCAGGTATGAAAAGATGTTTTAACATTTAAAAAGATATCACTGTAACTCGTCACAGTAACTGAAAGAGAGAGAACATACATTTGATCATCTGATAGATTCAGAGAAGTAATTTATAGTTAATTTTAAAATGCTACAGTCCTTTGCAATAAAGTTAATGAGAATACAGCAAACTTCCTGGACACATGATTTCAAAATAAAGTGAATAGTGTCCTACACATTAGCAACAGACAATTAGAAAAGATAATAGGATGAACTATCCCATTTAACCTAATAATGAAATTTGTCAAGTACTTAAATATAAATCTAACCAAAAATGCATAAATTCTACCTAAAGGAAATTACCAAATGTTATTGTAGAACAGAAGAATCTTGAATACATGGAGAGATATTCCATGCTTTTACATGGGCAGATTCAATATCACAAAAATGTCGATTTTCCCCAAAGTAATCTATTATTTCTTAATACAATTTTGATAAAAGTCCTGGAGCTCTCATGGAACTTGACAAGCTGATACTAAAATTTATAGAAGATTAATGGGCCAAAAATATCTGAAACAATTTTGAAGAATAATAAGGTAGAAGTCTACCTACCAGATAGCAGGAGTCACTATAAAGCTGCAGTGATTAAAATAGTGCTGGATGGAAGCAGAGACAGAAAAATACACCAGTGGAAGAGAATTTTCTGTTTTGCACAGAAGCAAATGCACACGCATATGGAAAACTGGGTGTATGACAGAACTGGCATTTCAAAGTGGTAGGAAAAAGTGTCTAGTATTCAATAAGTGATAATGGGAACATTGTTTCCTATATTAAAGTATTAAATAAAGTTAAATTTATCCCTCAGAAAATTTATGAAATATACTTTCAAGAGATGAAGATCTAAATGGGAGCAGCAAACCTTAAAATACTTAGCAGAAACTATAGGAATATGTTTTCTCTTGCACAGAATAAAAAGGATTTCTTAATGTTAACAATAAGAAAAAAACTCACAAGTTGATCCATTTAAAAATTAAAACTTCTATACAACAAATAATTCCATAAATAAACTAAAAAGACAAGCCACAAACTGAAACAAAAAAGATATTAAAAAGTCTTTACCCGGCAAAGAATTTATGAAGGCCCTGTAAGTTAAAAAGTGCATGACAGGGGCACCTGGGTGGCTCAGTCAGTTAAGTGGCCAACTTCGGCTCAGGTCATGATCTCACTGGTTGGTGAGTTTGAGCCCTGTGTCGGGCTCTTTGCTGCCAGCTCGGAGCCTGGAGCCTGCTTCGGATTCTGTGTCTCCCTCTCTCTCTCTCTGTCCCTCCCCCACTCACACTCTGTCTCTCTCAAAAATAAAATGGACACTAAAAAAATATTTTTTTAAGTAAATTACAGACAATACAACAGGAAAGGGAAAAAAAAAAAAGGTTGAGGGTAAGATGCTCCATGACACCAGTAACACCAGTAATAAAGTAAATGCAAATTTAATTTTCAAATAAATAGCACAGCATCCCCCTCAGATTAGCTAGAAACGGGAAATCTGCCAACGCCAAGTGTGAACAAGGATGAGGAAAAATGGTAGTCGTCGTACAAGGGCAGTAGGAAGTAATAGGCTACTGTCACTATGGGAAAAGGTCCAGCAGTAGACAGCCAGTTTGCAGGGCTGTGCGTCCTTTAACACAGCAAACCCACTTGGAGGTCTGCACCCAGGAGAAAAACGCACATGTCAAAATGAGACATGCAGGAAGATAGTTACCAAGCACCGATTTGTCACAGAAAAACAAAAGAGGAGAAAAGCTACCCCTCAGTAAGACAATGGGTAAATAGATTATAGTATTTTATATAATAATAAGGATATCACACAGTAGTTAAAATAACAGAGTCTCAGTTAAACATCCCAAAACATAATCTGGAGTAAAACATAAGGTTGATACATACAACTTGACAACACTGAAATAAAAAAAAATTTAAATCCACAAAAGAATACTATTTATCATTTGTGAATACCTGCATATCTGAAAAAAAAGAAGTAAAAAAAATATATATGAGTAGATGGACAGGAAGAATTCTTACCAACTTTAGGATTGTGGTTACTTTCTGGGAAAGGGGAAAAATTGAGCTCAGGCTGTATTTGTATGGTTTGGTTTCTTAAACAAACAAACCAAATAGCTAAAGCAAATGTAAGAAAATGTTAAGGTTTGGTAAATCTGAATGGGTATTTGTTATGTAAGCTCCTGACCTTTAAATAAAAGTTTGCAATGTTTCAAAGAAGTGTTTTTTTTTTTTTAAAACAAAGTTTTCCTCCCTCAAGAACGTCTCGATTCTCAACTTTCCCTGTTTCTGTCAGCCCTAGACGAACATGGCCCTTGAGTTGGAACTAGATTGATTTAACATTTTACAAATATTCCTCATAAGGCTGAATTTTAGGCTTCATGTCCATTATACATTCATATCATAGAAGTGGGAGGTAGAACAGTAACTCAAAGGGCAAAGGCACCAGATTTAGTCCTTAAGAGGCTGAGAAAAAGCTTAAAACCACATCAAGGTCCAGTGTCGGAAAAATAATAAATTATCATAGTACAATCAAAATACGATACTCTACATAGTAATTAAAAATTATGTTTTCTAAGAATGTGAATGGCAGGACACAGTAGCAAATCTTACAATTTTATGTTAACTGAAAAACATAGAATGAAAAATTAACACAGTAGCATGTTTTGAACCATGTAAACACACACAATAGGAAAAAAAAAAAAAGGCCTAGAAAGATCCCTCAAGCTTAGTGTTTCTTACTTCTAATTCACTGTTTTATACTTAGCCAAACTTTTTCAAATGTGCGTTTATTCCTTTTATATTTAGATATAAATCCATTAAAGACACATTAAAATGAACGGCAATTCACCACTTCTCTAACATAAAAAGAAATTATCATTTACTAAAGGTGCTTTTCTCTAGCTCTCAGACGTCAACTGGTATTTTCTCTTCTGTTCTGACACATGGTGCATCTGCTTCACATTTTAATCTTGATCAAAAATATGATATGCTGCTTATTTACTTAGACATTAGAATACTCAGCCCCTGGCATTGCTCTCTCTTCCTTTAAACAGAATCATTTTCTTGTCTGATCTTCATAGAATCTCTCACTAAGCTTCCCAGGTAGACCCTGGCTCCCGGGCAGGTGGATACTTCACTGTTAAGACATTCAGCACTTAACAAATGTTCAAATGTTATTCTTTTTTAAAAAAAGAAAGGTAAACTGAAGAATGTAATTAGGTAAGAATTGTGTTCTCTCTCCTCAGCTATTTTCTTAGGAACATAGAAAACGAGAAAGGAAACAAGCAAGTGGAAGGAAGGGAGTCAGAAGGGGGCAGACTAGATAAACTATCATAATTAAAATACTCTCCTGAGCATCTGGGTGGCTCAGATTATTAAGTAACTGACTTCAGCTCAGGTCATGATCTCCCAGTTTGCAGCTTCGGGTCCTGTGTCAGGGTCTCTTCTATCAGTGGGGAGCCTGCATTAGATCCTTCGTCCCCCCTCTCTGCCCCTCCCCTGCTTGTCCTTTCTCTCAAAAATAAGTAAGCCATATAAACAAATTAAAATACTCTCCAAAATCCCTGGTTACATTTGCATAGAGACTGCAGCAGACTGGTCATTTGAAACTGGTAAGAAAATGAGGGCATCACACAGAGATTAAGAAATGGGTTTGAGGTTAGTTCACACTGGACAGGTTACGACTAGGAAACTTATTTAACATCTTGGGTCTCAGTTTCTTCATGCATAAAATGGAACTATAATAATCACAGAGTGAACATGAATTGTTTCTCTTTTGTCCAACATTGGTGCCTATTTCTCTATGGTTCTGAAAGGGTTGCCAGCCACAGGAAGGAAGGAAAGTCTTGCTACTATTAGCACTCACACCCCTGGCCAGCATGATCAATCCAGACATGAGCAGACATAAAAGCCAAGACTGGCCAACCACAGTCCATCCATGGGATTCTTCAATTTGAAGTGGCAGGGGGGAAAAAAAAGAGGTCTTGCCCTTGGGTCCTGTGTCTGGACATAAGATGCCATCTTCATTGCCCTGCAGAGAAAGACTAGCTGTGGTAGAAAAGAAAGAAGGCAACACATATATAGAAGGCGATTATGAGAAACCATGAGTGAGGGCAAGAGAGGCAGGGGGCCCTGGGGCAGGGCCAAGGGTCTCAGGCAGGAAGCAAGGAGACAGGGGACAACAGGGAGTAAGACATCTAATAGCACTGCCATACCTACAGAGTAAGATGAGAAGCTGAACAAGAGCAAGATGTGGAGAGATATGACAGATCTTAAAGGATATTCGATTAAGGAAACAGAGTTGGTGAGATAGAGGCTACTCTGGGCGCCTGGGTGACTCAGTCAGTTAACTGCCTGACTCTTGATTCTGGCTCAGGTCATGATCTCATGGATTCGTGAGACTGAGCTCCACCCCTACCCTCCCCACCCCTGCCCCCATCAGGCTCTGCTTGGATAGCATCAAGCCTGCTTGGGATTCTCTCTCTGCCCCTCCTCCACTCGTGCTGTCTCTGCCTCTCTCAAAACAAACCAACCAGCCAACCAACCAACAAACAAACAGATAGAAAGAGAAAGAAAGAAAGAAAGAAAGAAAGAAAGAAAGAAAGAAAGAAAGAAAGAAAGAAAGAAAGAAAAAGAAAAAGAATTTAAAAATATAAAAATTAAATCTGTGTACTCACTGTACACAGAATAAAATCCAGAACTCTCTTTTGGTATTCCAAGTACATAATGCTTTGATCTGTATCCAACTTTTCAGCCTCCTTCCTCACTATTCATACCAGCTACATGTGTCTACTGGCATTTTGGGCACAAACTTGGATCTTTTCTACTTCCTTGCCCTTGGTTCAGGCTATTTCTTCACTATTGATGCTTTCCCGCATACCCATTCCCCTTTTGACATATTAGCCTTGTTTTAGCACAAAATTCAAACACACCACCCTCCAGAAGCTTTTGGAGACACCCTAGTTAATTCTTTCCCTCAAAACTATCTTGAAGATATTACTTTATTATGGCACTTACTTGCTTTTATGCCTCCATCACTTTGTGAGGATTCAGAGAAGAGGAGATTTGTCTCACTCATCGTTTGAGCCCTTCCACTGAAGTTCTAAGTGATTACACATGAACATCATCCACAAAATGTTGGTTGTATTCACCCAAACTTAAAATTACATAGCTCAGCAGCTGTTGACATTGTCATATAGAGTGGCTCCCCCCCAAATATCTCCCAAGCAACCTAAGACAAAACTGAGTTTTTTCTTACTGTGGGAAAGAAGAGTACTACCTTGAAAGAGTCTTCATATCCTCACTAGTTGGGAAAAACAAAGTGGAGACATTTATGTTACCTAATGTCTACTTTTAAGTATGAATTTCAATGTGGGGAGCTTAGTTAGGATTGGGTAAGAATCATGATATGGTAGTTTGATATTGATGGACACAGTATAGTGAGCATTTTGAAGGGACACGTTCAAAGGGTATTAAAATATAAACTTGTTTAATATTTTTTATCTATTGGAAGGGTGCCTGAGTGGCTCAGTCGGTTAAGCGTCTGACTCTTGATTTTGGCTCAGGTCATGATCTCACAGTTCATGAGTTTGAGCCCCATGTCAGGTTCTGCACTGGCAGTGCAGAGTCTGCTTGGGAATCTCTCTCTCTCTCTCTCTCTCTCTCTCTCTCTCTCTGCCCTTCCCCACTTGTAATGTTTCTGTCTCTCTCAAAATAAATAAATGCTAAAAAAAAAAAAACAACAAAAGATTTTGTTTTTCTATTGGAGAGTTGATGGGTCATCAGAATGCAACATAAAATCATTCATTATATGTATCTTCTTGGGCGAGCTTTTTCTGAAAGAGTAAAGTTATATTGATGAAGACAGTATAATAGTAGGATCATGTTAATGTGGATAGTAAGCTGTGTAGGAGGTAGATGGCTTCTTTCTTCACATCAAGGAAAATTTGCCAGGCATCCAGTAACAGTATTTTAAGGATAGATTTTAGATGAAAGTGAACAGAAATAAAACATCCAAAGCTTCTTTATTGTTTCATCATCCTAAGTCTCTTCCAATAACCAATTGCCTCATTCTTTCAAATGAGACGAAACAGCTGGAGCACTATCTTCTGATTCCAACACATAGTCCCTACTAGGAAATTTGTATTCACCTGTTTTTAGAACTTTCAATATGCCCCTAAGGTTCTTAATGTTGGAGAATAAGACAGAATGATAAAGTATGGAGAATTCGGGATTGTGTCAGGGATGGTAAACAAGCTTATTTTGCATATCAGTATTGAGTTCTTAGAGGGCTCTTCTGAAAGGATTCTGAGGCCAGGTCTGGGCTTACCAGAAATAGCAGTAATGATTGATTAATAATATCTGCCATGAGCAGATGCAAGTGTCCACATGCTAAGTATTTGCCATTTCTGGGTTACTCAGTTGAGAAGACTATATTGCTGTTTCATCCTATTCAGACTTCTTGTTTGGTTTTGCTTCCAGTTTTGCTTCCTCTTCTTCCTAGTAGAGCCATCCCAAGTAGACTCTAGGTCTTTTTTTGCCAAAATCTTTGGATGAAAGTTCTGGTGGGATCCATAAAAGTGCAGGTATTATTTCAGAGAAGTAAAATAGTAAGGTACCATTCAGCCAGAATATACTCAGTCAATGAAAATCTCCAGAGAATTGGGGTAAATGCTAAGAATATTCTGACAGGGATACAAGACTAAAAATAATACCTTCATACTTCCTGACCACTGAGAGGCCCACATATGGGGATGTGACCCAAACCAGCCAAGAAAACCCTTCCCTGGGATGGTGTAATCTGGTGTTAGTAAAAGAAACTATCTTCTTACTTCTGCAGTTGCTAAGTAGGGTTGTTGGTTTAAAAGCATGAAACTTGCAAGCAATGCTTCTTCCCCACAACTCGCCCTGTATCTGATGTCTGGAGAAATCCAATGTGAAGAAGGAAAAATTGAGGCTAACTCTGAGAAAAATCACACAGAAAGAAAGAATGACAGAAACTGGAGGACATTATGTGAACCTTGAAGATCGCCCTACTCCCAGACTTTTCAGTTATGTCAACCAAAAAATTCCTTTTGTGTATGCCAGTATCTGAGTCATTTCAAACTAAAACACTCCTGACTAGGATTCATTAGACCCAGGTCTAATGATCATTCTCAAATTCCAGACACATGCATAATTTTGTGGTTCGTGGGGCATCCTCCTCTTCCTTGCAGTCCTGTACCAATATGCCATACATTTCATAAACAGAGACAAAGTTTTTCACTTCACTTTGTAAACACAGATTTTATACCAGTCAGCTATATCTCTTGTATTGCATGGAACCCAGACTAAAATTCAAAGAAATTCACAAGAGACCAAATATACCCTTTAGTGATGCCTGCATCAGAGTGGATAGAATAAGAGAGAAATAACACTAAACTATTTGGGGAGATGAAAAAGTAGAAAACTATTCACATGATCCCTATTAAACTCTTTCACACTCTTAAAATGTTCTGGGGCTCTATGATAATATAAATAAAAAATTCAAAAATCATCAAACCTTTCTGGAGAAAAATTAATTTCTTGAAAAGAAAGACTACAGGAAGAGCACCTATCTCCTAATAACTGTGTTACTTAAATTGACCTCTAGAGGTCACGTCTAGCCAATGCGATCCTCTTCTGATAATGCAAATGTTTCATTGGCCTCTTTAGTGTCTTGCAAACTGTTTCCTGGAGCACCTGGGGTACTGGTGAAATGCAGCAGGGACTTCATCAGGGGGAAGGAGATGACAAGGGACAGATTTCAGGCTATATCTTTCATCAACCAGAATCTTATTTTAAAATTATCTTCTGTGTGCTGGTCACCCAGAGAAACCTTATGTGCAAAAAGGTTTTCACTGCTTAAACACTTAGAAGCTAAATGCTTTTAACTATATAGATAGCATGAATCCAAGTATTGAGTTCTTAGATATTGAGGATCTTAGACAATGCAAGAAGGTATCAGTGATTTCCCATATATAGAGGTAACCTCTAGTACTCAAAGTTGTGTGCAATGTATTAATCTAAAAGGATCATCCTTTTTGCCAATTCTTTATTAGAAAATTAGTTTCTGTTCATCTTACTCTTCAGAGCATGCACCGACTGATGAGCACTGTTTGTTAGAAAGTAAAATAAAGTTTGAGGTTTCAGGGTAGTAGTGCTGCCTCTGGGGTTTAATAACTTGGACTTCTCAGACAGTCTCAATGTGAAATTCTACCATTTGAGATCAAAAGTTCACCATACAAATAGACCTCTATTGTTGCAACACAGAGACCCCCATATGCAAAGTAACATTCCTTCAAGACATCCCCTTTACATATGATCAATAATTCAAAACACACCTGTGCTCGCACTATGGTGCAAAGGACACATAAAAAAAGACTATTAAGAAGCACTGTAAAATAAGCATATAAATGTATTGTGGCTTTATAGAATTATTCCCTAACACATCAAAGACTAACACTGTTGTGACCTTGTTAATTTTATAATTCTGTCCTTTTCCATAACCAGAAAAGGCCTCAAAAGAGTGAGGACCTCTAATTCTTTCTCCTGCTCTCCATCTTCAAAGTGGGATTTCTTTTTCTTTTTTGCAGTTAGATTCCATTCTTCTGCTTGAGGTAATAAGTTCAGGGAATTTTCAGAGAAAAAGCTACTCAAAAGAATATAAATGTCAAACACATGTAAATTTCTCCTGCTCCATTTTCCCCCAACTCAGGAATGTCCTTTGTTTTCTCTTGGTATGTTTCAGCTGGCTGACATCTCTGGATGAGGAGCAATCACCCAGGCAGCATCTTTACAATGTAATGACAATCAGTTACCAAAAATGTGCAGGCACTGATAACGGAATTCAGAAGGGTCAGAAATGAGTGGAAGAAAATAGGCATTTCAAACAAGTGCACTGCAGCTGCTGCTGACCTTGGCTTAAGATTGCATCCGAAGCATTTATTAATTTTCTGTTGTAAAATAGAGGGAAGCCAAGTGAAATCCTGATAAAGGATCATTCTGGAAAGGAAGGGAGAACACTTTACTGTTTAAATGGTATCCTGCAGTTACATTATTTCAGAAACATCTTTGCTCCCACTTATGTCAGTAGGCCAAGATAAAGGAGTTACTAAGGAGTAGACACGACATGTCTTCAGATTTATACTTTCTTTGAGTATGATCCTATAATTTTATGGAACTGGGTAACTAAACCGGGCACATGTAAAAAACATGCACCAAAGATTTCGGCAAATTTGTAAATGAACAATTTATCCCACAAAAATGCTTTCTCCAGAAGACAGCAAGTATACAAATATGAAAGCAGCTGTAGCAGCTACCTTTTATTGAATGACTAGTATAATCCGGGTGTTCTTTCAATTCACAAGGACTCTGCAAGCTGGGTAACATTCTCTACCTTACAAAGGAAATATCAAAGGCTTAAATTAACTTGTTCATGGTCAAGCAGTTAATGAGACAGACCTAGGATTTAAAAGTAATCTTTTTTTTACTCTAAAACCAGGAGTCCTAATCTTTATGCCCTCCACTTAAAAATGGAGAACCAGAATGATGAGGGGTCAGAAGATTATGTCACATGAGCTAAAGAATCTTAGCCATTCAATCTATAAAAAAAACAAGAGGGGCCCTGGGTGGCTCAGTCCGTTAAGTGTCCAACTTCAACTCAGGTCATGACATGACCTCATGGTCCATAAGTTCTAGCCCACATTGCGCTCTGTGCTGACAGCTCAGAGCCTGGAGCCTGCTTACGATTCTGTGTCTCCCTCTCTTCCTACCCCTCCCCTGCTCATGCTCTCTAAAAAATGAATAAACATTAAAAAACATTTTTTAATTGGTTTAATCTATAAAAGAAACAAAAAACAAAGAGGCTCAATGGGTTTTATAGGACCTGTGGGAAAATATCTAAAAGGTCATCATTTGCATGAGAACAGACTTTTTTTTAATCCATGTTTTATTAAAAATAAACAAGAATTTGTGGGTGCTACTTCTAACTATGTCAAAGAAGCTTGATTCAGACTCACCTTCTTATATAAAACAACTATAAAAGCTAGAGAAAATAAATAGGGGGAAAAAACAACTGTTTATATTTTATCAGAGAGCAATTAAAGCAGACAGACTTCAATACATCAAGATATCAAAGAAAAAAAATATATCGAAAAATCTTATATTTGTGGGGTATTTTTCCCCCTCCAATTTAGAGAAAATAATAGGGCAGATCAGAAAATAGGAATTAAGAGGTTCTGTTTCACTGGGTTGGAAGACGAAAGTAAATTAGTTCAAGGCTACCAAGAAAACCAGTATTTAAGAGAAAACAAAAATGTTTCTAGATAATCCCCACTAAAAGTCAAATAATTTGTCACTAGCACAATGATATTAGAGAAATACTAAAAGAAGTTCTTCAGTCAGAGGGAAGATGATCCCTGGTAGAAAAAGAACACTAATGGAGAAATAAATTAAGAGCACCAGAAAGGGTAAAAACTGAGAACTGAGGGTTGATGCAGGGTGGGAGGGAGGAGAGGGTAGGTGATGGGTATTGAAGAGGGCATCTTTTGGGATGAGCACTGGGTGTTATATGGAAACCAATTTGACAATAAATTTCATATATTAAAAAAATAAATAAAAATAAATAAAAAATAAATAAAAATTTAAATTTAAAAAAATCTTGAAAAAAAAATAAAATACAATAAAAAATAGTAAATATTGAATATTCAATAAAATACATCTTGTGCAAATAAATTTTATATATACACATATACACATATGCTCGAATGTATTTTATGCATAATTTTAATATGTGACAAAAATAACACAAAAGATAGGAGAATGGTAAGTGGAGTTAATATTTTTAAGCTTTGATTTACCCTAGAAGTGGCAAAAGTAAAATTTAAGTTGGAATAAGTAAAAGTTTCATATTGTAATCTTTAATATAAAACCTAAAGTGAAATAAAGAATTTATACTTAATAAAAAAATATAAGGAAAAAAGAATATATAAAAATTTTATCAATTTAAAAGAAGGCAACAAGAGCAGAAAAAATATGTGGGGAAAATAGAAAACATAGTAAAAATAATAGATTTAAACTCAAATATATTATCAATTACATTAAACATAAATGGCATAAACATTCAATAAAAATAAACAGTCAAATTGGGAAATAAAGAATAAAACTCTACCATATATTACTTCCAAAAGACACACCTAAAATATGAGAACCAGAATGAGTGAAAATAAAAGGTTATATATCCTGCAAATACTAATCAAAATAAGGTGATATTAGTATACTAATATAAAATGGAGATTTTAAGGAAAGAAGTATTAATAGAGGCATATCTTATAATAGTAAAAGATAAATTCGACTGGAATGTAAATATGTACACACCTAATAACATTGGCTCAAAAGATACAAATCACAAACTTACCAAACTAAAAGGAGAAACAAAAATATATATTTATAGCTTGAAAACAACTCACATCTTTCAGTAATTAATAGAACAAACAGAAAAATAAAAGATATTTTTGAACAACCCAATAAACTAACTTGACCTAATAGATATGTATATACATAGAACATTCTTCTAAACAACTGCAGAATACATGATCCTTTCAAACAGACATAGTATCTTTGTCCAAAATGGTCCATAAAGCAAGAATATGTCTTTGATCACAATGAATTAAGTGGAAATTACTTAACGACAGGTAACTAAAAATTCCCCAAAATGTTTATAAAGTAGCAAATGTTTTCTAGATAATTTATGAGGCAGAGAAGAAATTACAAAGGCAAATTAGAAAATATTATCAACTAATTATGAAAACATAGATATAAGACTTTGTGGAACACAGCCAGGGCATACTCGTGGCTCAGTCAGTTAAGCACCAACTCTTGATTTCTGTGCTAACAGCACAGAGCCTGCTTGGGATTCTCTCTCTCTGCCCCTCCACTGTTCATGCATGATCTCTCTTTTAAAGTAAATAAATAAACCTAAACATAATCATAATTTGTGGAATGCAGCCATAGTAGTGTTTACAGAGAAATTTTGAGTTAAATACACATTTTAGAAAAAAAACCTGAAAAATTATGTAACTGTCTCCTAGGAAACTAGAAAAAAAACAGCCAATTAAATATTAAAGATAAGAACAAAAATTAATGAAAGAGAAAACATAATTAAAAAGAAAAATTTGCTCTTCTGAAGAGATTAACAAAATTTATAAATATCTAACAATACTGATTACAAAGAAAAAATTTCAAGAATTTAAAAAGAATATCATTATAGATTATAGAGATATTCAAAAGATGGTAACTTCCAGCTTTCAGACAAGATGGAAAAGATTTTAAGGGATAATAGTTCTCATCATATATATTAGAAATATTATAATTCCCACCCCTCCCCACCATATTTAAGATACTGAAGAGTTACAGACACAAAGTTGCCTAAAGAAATTAAATAAAGGAGGAGTGTGAGATCTTTCTAGGTGAGCAGATTATCAGTGTAGTCTTACCCGCCAAATTTCCTCCATGGAACAGTTGCTGAATGTGTGGAAGTGGCATGGAAGCTGAATTGGAAAGCAGAGAGAACATTCTGTAGTTTTACAGTGCTTAGACCCCCAACTCCTACTAGGGGGAGTGGCTTGTAGTATACACAAGGATGGAACAAAGTAATTCCAAAGACATTTGAAAACACAGGTGAAGTGAACCTAACTAAAACTGTAACCCAGCTACAAATCAGCTCAAATTTTGACTGGATATAAAAATTGCCCATTCTCCCTAATTTAATGACAGGGGGAAGTACCTACCCTCTCTTGTAGAGGACAGTATCTACCCTAGGGCTACAGCTTTTTCATTACAAAATTCGTGATATACAATAAAAAGTTACAAAAAACTGAAGAAATGGTATGACAGGACTCCAAATTGAGAGAAAAAAACTGTCAGTAGAAGCAGATTCACAAATGGCTCAGTTATTAGAATTAGCAAAGACCTTAAAATAACTATTAAAATACATTAAGAGAAAATCATAGAATGAAAAAAAGAAAATTTTAAGAGAAAAATAAAATATAAAATAAGACCAAGTGGAAATTCTTTTTTTTATTAATGTTTATTTTTTGAGAGAAGGAGAGAGAGTGTGAGTGGGAAGGGGCAAAGTGAGAGGGGGAGAGAGGATCTGAATCAGGCTCTATGCTGACAGCAGAGAGCCAGATGTGGGGCTCAAACTCACGAACCAAACCTGAGTCAAAGCTGAATGTTTAACCACTGAGCCACCCAGAGGCCCCCCAAGTGGAAATTCTAAAAGTGACAAAATACAAAATATGAAATTAAGAATTTATTTAATGGATTTAGAGCAGAATGGATGCAGTAAAGAAAAAAAAAATATCATTTCATCCAAGTCATCACAGTCAAACTGGTTAAGTACCAAAGATGAAGGAAAAACTGTTAAATGCAGACAGAAAATAAATTCTTGAATGACGACAAAGGAAATAGGCAAATTATAATCAGGACAGCAAGAATAAAAATGATAGCTGACTTCATCAGAAAACAATGGAAGACAAAAGACAGTAGAACTGGTATTTTTAAACTACTAAAAGAAAAAATTTATAATTCAAAAGCGAACTCTATATAAAGACATTTTTAGACAAACAAAAACTGTGACAATATGTTACCAGGTTTTCACCAGGCTGAAAAGGAATAATCTATGATGGCAGCACAGATATGCACGAAGAAATGAACACCAAAAACATCAACTATGTGCACAAATATAAAAGAACATTTTTAAAAAGCCAAAGAAAGTTATTGGCTATTAAAAACCACACTAAGAACAATACATTGAGGGGTTCATAAAACATGTAGAAATAAAATATAGGACATCAATAGCATGATGCAGCAGAGGGAATGGAACCATACTCTTAGAAAGTTTTGACAGGGAGGAGCCAAGATGGCAGAACAGCATGGAAGATTTTTGTGTGTCTCTCATCCATGAAATACAGCCAGACCAACACTAAACCATCCTACACACCTAGAAAACTGATTGGAGGATTAACACAACAACCTGCACAACCTGAACCACAGAATTCACAGGTACACGGCGCGGAGAGGTGAACTTGGGGAGTGAGAAGGCACGGGAAAGGAGGTGCTTTTGTGAGCAGAGAGAGGATGGAGACTGGGGTGGGGGAGAAGACATGTGAAAGCTCCCCAAAAGCAGCTGGAGAGAAAGTGGAAAATTGGAAACAGCCACAGGAACTAAACTAAAAAGGGAGAAAGGAGAAAGGAGAGGGTTTAAGTTCCATTAAGACCGTAAACAAGGGGAGCACAAAGTCTGCAACTTCGCAGCTTGATACCTGGTGGTGCTCTGGTGGGAAGGGTGAATCCCAGGAACAGCGTGGGGTCCAGGAGGTTCTCGGGCCACACAAGGAAAAGCGGTTCCACTGCTGGAAGCACAGTTGGTAGAGACTGTTGAAGCCACCCAGTCCCAGCAGACCCCAGAAGGTGGCCACATTCGCTGATGTTGGAACAAGGTCATTAAGGGTGAAGCCTAGTGCCAGATGTGTGTTGTGATTTTCCATAATACCTGAAAAGCTGCTGCTACACTATCTCGAAAACTTTGTCTGGGGCAGGCTGGCACCTGGCCGCAGTCTCGGGGCACCGGCAGCAGCAGGCTCCAGCAAGCGTTCCTGGGTGCAGCCAACATTCGGCCATTGCTCATTTGGCCATTGCTCAGTGAGACTCTCCCACAGAGGGGCGGAATGGGTCAAAGCCACAGTCCTTCAGAAGTAAGAGGTTGGGGAAAACAGCCATATCTGAGACAAAACTCGGGAGAGAGGACCTGGTCACGGAGAGTGAAGAAGTGGGGAGTGGACGAAAGCTGAAGACAGAGGACGGGTGCACGATTGCTGATCCAGGAGAACAGAGTTCTCATACCAAAGACTGGGTGGCTGGGTGGCACCATTTTCACCACTCCCACATGTGTATACACACCTACGAGTGCCACAACACTTCACCCCAGTAGGCCAGCAGCACTATCTAGTCCAGAGCGGAGCTGTTACACTGAGCCCTGCCCAACTGGGCCAACCTTGCTCTTCAAGAATGCAAGTCTCACCACCTGCTTAGTTTATGGACTACAAAGTGCTACATAGCCTGACTTCTAGGGGAAAACTAAGTAATTTCAGTCCTACTTCAATCTGTTAGCAGGTCCATCTATTCAATTTTCTTTCTTTTTTTTTCTTTTCTCTTTTATACTTCTTTTCTTTTTCTTGAATACAGAAAGAGAAAAAATTCATTTTTATTTTCAATTTTTATTATTAAAAATATTTTTCTTCAATTTTTATTACTCTATTTCTTACTTTTGTGTAAATTTTTTCCAATTCTATTTTACTTCCATCATTTTATTTTATTCTAATTCAGTGTATTCACCTTTTCAAATTTTCAAATGATTTGTTTTTTTCTTTTCTGTTTCTTTTTTTTCTTTTTCATTCTTTTTATTTTTCTTGAATGCAGAAAGAGAAAAACTTCATTTTTACTTTCAATTTCTATTAAAAATATTTTTTAATATTTTTACTCTATTTTTTGCTTTTATGTAAATTTTTTCAAATTCTATTTTACTCCCATCATTTTATTTTAGTCTACTACAGTGTATTCACTTTCTCAAATTTTCAAACAATTTCCTTTTTTTTCTTTTTTTCTCTTTTTTCTCCTTTTCACTTATTTTCATTCTTGAATACAGAAAGAGAAAAAATTCATTTTTATTTTTAATTTTTATTAAAAATATTTTTCTTGAATTTTTTACTATATTCTTTACTTTTATGTATATTTTTTCAAATTCTATTTTACTCACATCATCTCCTTCTAGTCTACTTCAGTGTTTTCATTTTTTCAAATTCTCAAAAGATTGCCTTTTTTCTCCTTCCCTCCCTGCTTTGTTTTGCAAATCTGTCAAACCACTTTCAACACCCTGACCAAAATACACCTAGGATCTAGCATCATTTATTCAATTTGTGTGTGTGTGTGTTTAATTTTTTAATTTTAATATTTTTTTAATTTTAATTTTTCTAATTAATTCCTTTCTTAAAAAGGAATTTTAATTAAAAAAAATAAAAATTTAATTTTTCTCATTAATTCCTTTTTTCCCTTCAAAATGACAAAATGAAGGAATTCACCCCAAAAGAAAGAGCACGAAGAAATGACATCCAGGGATTTAACCAACACAGATACAAACAAGATGTCTGAACCAGAATTTAGAACCACGATAATACGAATACTAGCTGACGTCGAAAATAGATTAGAATCCCTTTCTGCAGAGATAAAAGAAGTAAAAAATAGGCAGAATGAAATTAAAAACGCTATAACTGAGCTGCAATCATGGATGGATGCAGCGGCAGCAAGGAATGGATGAGGCAGAACAGAGAATCAGCAATATAGAGGACAAACTTATAGAGACTAATGAAGCAGAAAAAAAGAGGGAGATTAAGGCAAAATAACACAATTTAAGAATTAGAGAAATCAGTGACTCATTAAAAAGGAACAACATCAGAAGCATAGGGGTCCTAGAAGAGGAAGAGAGAGAAATAGGGGTAGAGGGGTTATATGAGCAAATCATAGCAGAAAACTTTCCTGACCTGGGGAAAGACACAGACATCAAAATCCAGGAAGCAGAGGACCCCCCATCAGATTCAACAAAAACCGACCATCAACAAGGCGTATGATAGTCAAATTGACAAAACACTCAGGCAAGGAGAGAATCATGAAAGCAGCAAGGGGAAAAAAGTCCCTAACCTACAAAGCAAGACAGATCAGGTTTGCAACAGACATGTTGCAACTTGGCAGGCCAGAGAGGAGTGGCAGGATGTATTCAGTGTGCTGAATTAGAAAAATATGCAGCCAAGAATTCTTTATCCAGCAAGGCTGTCATTTAAAATATGAGAAGAGATAAAAAGTTTCCCAGACTAACAAAAATTAAAGGAGCTTGTGACCACTAAACCAGCCCTGCAAGAAATTTTAAGGGGGACTTTCTGAGGGGAGAAAAGATTTTATATATATGTATTCATACACACACACACACACACACACACACACACACACACACACATATATATATATATCAAAATAAACAAAGATTAGAAAGGACCAGAGAACACCACTAGAAACTCCAATTCTACAAGCATCATAATGGCAATAAATTCATATCTTTCAGTACTCTAAACGTCAATGGACTCAATGCTCCAATCAAAAGACATAGGGTAACAGAATGGATAAGAAAACAAGATCCATCTATATGTTGTTTACAAGAGACCCACTTTAGACCTAAACATACCTTCAGATTGAAATAGGGCATGGAGAACCATCTATCATGCTAACAGTCAACAAAAGAAAGCCAGAGTAGCCATACTTATATCAGATAATCTAGATTTTAAAATAAAGACTGTATCAAGAGATGCAGAAGGGCATTATATAATAATCAAGGGGGCTATCCACCAAGAAGACCTAACAATTGTAAATATTTATGTGCCAAATATGAGAGCACCCAAATATATACATCAATTAATCACAAACATAAAGAAACTTGTCAATAGTAATACTATAATAGTAGGAGACTTCAACACCCCACTCACAGCAATGGACAGATCATCTAATCAAAAAATCAACAAGGAAACAATGGCTTTGAATGACACACTGGACCAGATGGACTTAACAGATATATTCAGAACATTTCATCCTAAAGAAGCAGAATATACATTCTTCTCCAGTGCACATGGAATGTTCTCCAGAATAGACCATACACTGGGACACAAATCAGCCCCAAGTAAGTACAAAAAGATCGAGATCATACTGTGCATATTTTCAGACCACAACACTATGAAACTCGAAATCAACCACAAGAAAAAATTTGGAAAGGTAACAAATACTTGGAGACTGAAGAACATCCTACTAAAGAATGAATGGGCTAAGAAGTTAAAGAGGAAATTAAAAAGTATATGGAAGTAAATGAAAATGATAACACCACAACCCAAAACCTCTGGGACACAGCAAAGGCGGTCATAAGACGAAAGTATATAGCAATCCAGGCCTTCCCAAAGAAGGAAGAAAGATCTGATATACAACCTAAGCTTACACTTTAAGAAGCTGGAAAAAGAACATCAAATAAAACCCCAAACCAACAGAAGACAGGAAATAATAAAGATTAGAGCAGAAATTAATGCTATCGAAACAAAACAAACAAACAAAAAAAAACCAGAACAGATCAATGAAACCAGAGCTGGTTCTTTGAAAGAATTAACAAAACTGATAAACCACTAGCCAGTTTGGTCAAAAAGAAAAAGGAAAGATCCCAAATAAATAAAATCAACAATGAAAGAGGAGAGATCACAACCAACACAGCAGAAATAAAAACAGTAATAAGAGAATATTTTGAGCAATTATATGTGAATAAAATGGGCAATATGGAAGAAATGGACAAATTCCTAGAAATATATACACTACCAAAATTGAAACAGGAAGAAACAGAAAATTTGAACTGACCATAACCAGTAAGGAAATCGAGTGAGTAATCAAAAATCTGCCAAAACACAAGAGTCCAGAGCCAGATGGCTTTCCAGAGGAATTCTACCAAACATTTAAGAAAGAGTTAACACCTATTCTCTTGAAGCTGTTCCAAAAACTAGAAATGGAAGGAAAACTTCCAAACTCTTTCTATGAAGCCAGCATTACCTTGATTCCAAAACCAGACAGAGACCCCACTAAAAAGGAGAACTATAGACCAATTTCCCTGATGAACATGGATGCAAAAATCCTCAACAAGATATCAGCCAACCGGATCCAACAATACATTAAAAAAATTATTCACCACAACCAAGTGGGATTCATACCTGAGATGCAGGGCTGGTTCAATATCCACAAAACAATGAACGTGATTCATCACATCAATAAAAGAAAGGACAAGAACCATGTGATCCTCTCAATAGACGCAGAGAAAGCATTTGACAAAATACACCACCTTTTCTTGATAAAAACCTTCAAGAAAGTAGGGATAGAAGGAGCATACCTCAAGATCATAAAAGCCACATACAAGTGACCCAACGCTAATATCATCCTCAATGGGGAAAAACTGAGAGCCTTCCCCCTAAGGTCAGGAACAAGACAGGGATGTCCACTCTCGCCACTGTTGTTCAACATAGTATTAGAAGTCTTAGCCTCTGCAATCAGACAACACAAAGAAATTAAAGGCATCCAAACTGGCCAGGAGGAGGTCAAACTTTCACTCTTCCCAGATGATATGATACTCTATATGGAAAACCCAAAATATTCCACCAAAAAACTGCTAGAATTGATTCATGAATTCAGCAAAGTTTCAGGATATAAAATCAACGCACAGAAATTGGTTGCATTCCTATACATCAACAATGTAGCAACAAAAAGAGAAATCAAGGAATTGATCCCATTTACAGTTGCACAGAAAAACATAAAATAACTATGAATAAATCTAACCAAAGGGTGAAAAATCTATACACTGAAGACTATGGAAAGCTTATGAAAGAAATCAAAGATGACACAAAAAAATGGAAAAAGATTCCATGCTCCTGGATAGGAAGAACAAATATTGTTAAAATGTCCATACTACCCAAAACAATCTACACATTCAATGCAATCCCTATCAAAATAACATCAGCATTCTTCACAGAGCTAGAATAAATAATTCTAAAACTTTTATGGAACCAGAAAAGACCCCAAATAGCCAAAGCAATCTTGAGAAAGAAAACCAAAGCCAGAGGCATCACAATCCCAGACTTCAAGCTATACTACAAAGCTGTAATCATCAAGACAGTATGGTACTGGCACAAAAACAGACACTCAGATCAATGGAACAGAATAGAGAACCCAGAAATGGACCCACAAATGTATGGCCAACTAATCTTTGACAAAGCAGGAAAGAATATCCAATGGAATAAAGACAGTCTCTTCAGCAAGTGGTACTGGGAAAACTGGGCAGCAACATGCAGAAGAATGAACCTGGACCACTTTCTTACACCATATACAAAAATAAAATGGATGAAACACCTAAATGTAAGACAGGAAGCCATCAAAATCTTGAGGAAAAAGCAGGAAAAAACCTCTTTGACCTTGGCTGCAGCAACTTCTTACTCAACATGTCTCCGGAGGCAAGGGAAAGAAAGGCAATGAACTACTGGGACCTCATCAAAAGAAAAGGCTTCTGCACAGCGAAAGGAAACATTCAGCAAAACTAAAAGGCAACCGACAGAATGGGAGAAGATATTTGCAAATGACATATCAGATAAAGGGTTAGTATCCAAAATCTATAAAGAACTGATCAAACTCAACACCCAAAAAACAAATCATCCAGTGAAGAAATGGGCAAAAGACATGAATAGACACTTCTCCAAAGAAGACATCCAGATGGCCAACCAACCCATGAAAAAATGCTCAACATCACTCATCATCAGGGAAGTACAAATCAAAACCACAACGAAATATCACCTTATACCTGTCAGAATGGCTAACATTAACAACTCAGGCAACAACAGATGTTGGCGAGGATGCGGAGAAAGAAGATCTCTTTTGCATTGGTGGGAATGCAAGCTAGTGTAGCCACTCTGGAAAACAGTATGGAGGTTCCTCAAAAAACTAAAAATAGAACTACCTTACAACCCAGGAATTGCACTACTAGGCATTTATCTAAGGGATACAGGTGTGCTGTTTTGAGGGACACGTGCACCCCCATGGTTATAGCAGCACTATCAATAATACCAAAGTATGGAAAGAGCCCAAATGTCCATCGATGGATGAATGGATAAAGAGGAAGTGGTATATATATACAATGGAGTACCACTCAGCATTCAAAAAGAATGAAATCTTGCCATTTGCAACTATGTGGATGGAACTGGAGGGTATTATGCTAAATGATATTAGTCAGAGAAAGACAAAAGCATATGACTTCACTCATATGAAGACTTTAAGAGACAAAACAGGAACATAAGGGAAGGGAAACAAAAATAATATAAAAACAGGGAGGGGGACAAAACAGAAAAGACTCATAAATATGGAGAACAAACTCAGGGTTACTGGAGGAGTTGTGGGAGGAGGGATGGGCTAAATGGGTAAGGGGAATTAAGGAATCTACTCTTGAAATCATTGTTGCACTATATGCTAACTAATTTGGATGTAAATTTAACAAAATAAAAAATAATAAATAAAAATAAATAAAATAGACATCCAAAAAAATTTTAATTAAAAAAAAAGTTTTGACATTACTCATGAAATAACAAAATACCAATTATCTTGATAAGCTGGGGTAATAAATTGAGGATGCATATAGTGATCACTAGAGCAGTGCTTCTCACCTTTGGTAATTTTTCCCCCAAAGGGATAGTTGGTTGTCTCAACTGGGGCTGGAGTTTGGGGAGGGGGTTGGAGGAATGGAGGTTGGGGATAGCTACTGTCCATAGATGCTGCTAAACATTGTACAATGCATAAAACATCTCCTACAACAAAAAATTACCTGTCCCCAAAAGTCAATATTGCTGAGATTGAGAAAGCCAAAGTACTAAATGCTTACCAAAATAACCATTAAAAACAAACAAACAAAAAATCCAAAAACCAAAAACAAAACCCAAAAAGCCAAAAAAAATCCCAAGATGTTATAGCTTAACCTGAGTGATTTAAAACCACATGACTAATCAGAAAGAAGGTAAATACAGAGAAAAATAAAGATGGGATAAATAAAAAATAATAAGCCACTAGACACAAAAGGAAATATATCAATGATTACATTTGATTTTTTATGAACAAATACTCCATCTATTGGCATAAAGTGGTTCATAATAAGACAGATTGTCAAATAATCTGGCAGACAATTTTTCCAGACAGATTGGAAAAAATAAAGCACAACTATATTTTTTATAAGAAACATACATATATAAATGCAGAGATAGGTTGAAAGCAAAATGGTTTGAAAAAATATATACCATACATCCTCTAACCATAATGTTGGTGTGGGTGTATAAATATCAGAAAAAGTAGACATCAAGACATGGAGTATTATTAGAAATAAAGGGGGATTTCATAATAACAAAAATGGTTGGCTAATAGAGGACACCATTCCAAATGTGTATGTAATGAACAGCATCACTTCAAAATACATGAGGCAAAAATTAAAGCTATATTTGATAGAACTAAGAAAAAAGACAAATCTATAGTTATAGTTGGAGGTAGTAACATCTCTCTCAGTAATTCATAAAACTAGCAGTAATCAATCAATGGAACAAAATTATTCAGTAATATTCAGTATTGGCAAAGAAGATTTTGCACAACCCCTTAGCAAATTTGACACAGTTGATATTAAATATGACAAACAATAACTACAGAATGTGGAACATTCTCCAGAATAGACCAGAATGCTTGGTAAAGCACATCTCAAAAGTTTAAAAGCAATGAAACCAAAAAAGAAGTTCTCTGTCCATAATTGAATTAAACCAGAAGTTTAATTTCAACATGTCAAAATTTGTGAAATGGAACTAAAGCAGAGTGTAGAGAAAATTTTATAGCTTTGAATATATATATATATATATATATATATATATATACACACACACATACATATATATATGCATACACACACACACATACGTACATACATATATTTTGTATGTATATTTTTGTATATATTTGTATATTTGTATATTTTGTATGTATATATTTTGTATGTATATTTTGTAAGTAGGCTTCGCACCCAGCACAGAGCCCAATACGGGGCTTGAACTCATGACCTGAGATCAAGACCTGAGCTGAGATCAAGAGCCAGACACTTAACTAACTGAGCCACCCCAGGCACCCCACTTTAAATGTATATATTGGAAAATGTTTAAAATAAATTATTTAAGCTTACTTGTCATGAATCTAAAACTAAAATGGGGAGTAGAAATGAACAGAAATCAATGAAATAGAAAATCAACAATGCAAAAAATTGGTTCTTTGAGCAATTAAAAACAATTTTTTTTTAATCTTTAGTTAATTTTGAGAGAGAGACAGAGTGTGAGCAGAGGAGGAGCAGAGATAAAGGGAGACACAGAATCCGAAGCAGGCTCCAAGCCCTGAGCTGTCAGCACAGATCCTGACTGGGGCGCGAACTCACGGACCACAAGATCATGACCTGAGCCGATGTCAGAACCTTGACTGATGGAACCACCCAGGTGCCCCATATTTTAGCAATTTTTAAAATAACTTCCTTACAAGACTAATCAAGAAAAGAAATACATAGGGCACTTGGGTGACTCAGTTGGTTAAGCATCCAACTCCTGGTTTTGGCTCAGTTCATGATTTCATGGTTCCACGAGTTCAAGTCCCATGTTAGGTTCCGTGCTGACAGTGCAGAACCTGCTTGGGATTCTCTCTCTCCCTCTCTTCCTTTCAAAATAAATAAATAAACTAAAAAAAAAGAAAAATATATAAACCACCACTATCAGAAATTAAAAATGAACATCACCTCAGATGTTAAATAATAACAAGAGAATATTATGAACAATTTTGCATTAATAAATTGCCCAGGGAGATGAATAAACAAGTTGATTAAAAACACATCTTACCAAAACTGACACAGAAAAATAAATAAAAACAAAATATTTCTGTATTGGTTAAAGAATTAAAATCTATAATTTAAAACAGAATTCTCCCAAACACTCAAATATACAAATAATCCAATATTATTGGTACAAAGTCTTTCAGAATAAAAAGACCAAATAAACAATTCCTAACTCATTTTATGAGGCCAACAATATCCTGATACCAACAAAGTTTTTAAAGAAAAGTAACGGACAGAAATATAAAATGTCTAAAACATACCAGCAAGTCGAAAAGAGAAATATGTGAAAAAGGACAATACATCATAACCAGGTGGGCTTTATTCCAGAAATGCAAGATTAGTTTAAGCTTTAAATTTAAGCTTCAAATATCCATTGAATAGAAATTTACTCGAGTCATGAACTGGAATATTCATTAAGATAACAATTACCTTGCACCAAAAATTAATGTATACATTCAATGCGTTCCCTACCAAAATCCAAATAATTCTTTGTTTTTGGCAGAAATCGACAAGATTGCACTAAAATTTGTATAAAATATATCTAGTCTAGCTATAAAAATCTTAAGGAAAAATAAATGTAAGCATACAATACTAAATTTTAAGAATTTCAATAATGCTATAGCAATTAAGACAGTGTGACAGGGTGGTATTGGGAGCAAGACTAGACAACTAGATCAATGGGGCAGACTATACAGTCAGGAAATAGATTTATACACAAAAGGTTGCTTTATTTTGCTAGAGCAATTCAACCAAGAAAGGAAGACTTTCAGATGTTAAACATCTGAGAAAAAAACAAAAAAAACCTTAACCTTTACTTCATACTATATATAAAAGTTAATTTGAAGTAGATTGTGAATTTAAAAAAAAATCTATAAAGTTTCTGAAATAAAACTTTTGTGAATGTCTTCATTTACTGAAGTAAATTTCTTAAACAAGACACAAAGAACACAAATCAAAGTTTTCTTTTTCTAAACGATACAACCAACTTCATTAAAACTAAGATATTTTAAAACACCTAAAAGGAAACATAGCACTAATCTCCTAACATTGGCCTTTGCAGCATTTTTCTGGATATGATTCCTCAGACAAGGGAAACAAAAGCAAAAATCAACTATTGAGATTATGTAAAACTAGAAATCTTTTGCAAAGCAAATGAAACCATCAATAAAATGAAAATATAACATCCTGAATGGAAGAAGACACTTGCCAATGATCTATCTAATCTGGGGTTAATATCTAAAATATGTAAAGAACTCAAACAATTTACACCAAAAATCTCCTTTTAATCTGATTTGCAAATGGGCAGAGGACCTGAATCCAAGTAGACATACAGATGGCCAAAAAACACGTGAAAAGATGCACTAATCATCAGGGAAATATAAATTGAAACCACAATGAGATCACCTCACACCCCTAAGAATGGCCAGTGTCAAAAAGATAAGTAAGTGTTGATGAGATGTGGAGAAAAAAGAACCCTCATGCACTGTTGGTGGGAATGTAAATTGACTCAGCCACTATGGTAAACAGTATGGAGACTCCTCAAAAAGTTAAATATAGAAATACCATTTGACCCAATAATTACATACTGGCTATTTCCCAAAGAAAATGAAACCACTAATTAGAAAAGATATGTACCCCTATGTTTACTGCAACATTATTTACAATAGCCAAGATATGGGAGCAATCTAAGTGTCCACTGATAGATGAATGGATAAAGAAGATATGATATATGTATACACAATAGAATATTACTCAGCTATAAAAAATGAGATATTGTTATTTGTAACAACATGGATGGACTTAGAGGTATGCTAAGTGAAATAAGTCAGACAAAGATAAATACCATGAGTTCACTTCTATGTGGAATCTAAAGAACAAAAAATATGAACAAACAAACAAATGCTTACAAATACTGAGAACAAACTGGCAGTTGCCAGAGGGGAGAAACATAATAGATAAAGGAGATAAAGAGGTAAAAATTTCCAGCTATAAAATAAGTAAGTCAAGGGGATGGAAACTACAGCACAGGGAATATAGACAATAATATTGCAATAACTTTGTGTGGTGACAGATGGTAACTATACTTATTATGGTGAGCATTGCATAATGTATAGGATTGTTGAATCACTATGTTGTGCACCTGAAACTAATATAGCATTGTACATCAAGTATATTTCAAAAAAATAAATAAATAAATAAAAAGGAAAGAAGAAAACATAAATCTACTGCCCATCAATGATATCTTAACCAAAGTGAAAAGACAAGCCACAGACTAGGAGAAAATATTATATAGAGATATATAAATATATGAGAACAGACTCATATGTGTAATGTGCCACAATTCCTATAAATCACTATAAAAAAAAAGGTAAATAGCCCAACTATTTGGAAATGAACACATGGCTTGAAAAGACATCTTTCAATAGAAGATTTTCAAAAGGTCAATAAGAACATGAAAGATTCTCAACGTGTAACTCAACAGGGAAATTCAAATCAACTAAGCCATACTCACTAGTAGGGCTAAAATTAAAAAGGATGACAAAACCATACCTTGGAGGGAGTGTGGAGCAGTTTTGACCATTATACATTACTGGTAGAATGTAAAATGGTTCAACCATATTTGACAACTACCTGGTGGTTTCTCATATTGTTAAATATATATCCTACCCTATGGCCTACCAATTCTATGCCTAGATATACACCAAAAAGACCTAAGTACATATATCTATAAAAATACTTGTATAAGACCATTCATAGTGGGGCACCTGGCTGGCTCAATCAGTAGAGCATGCAACTCTTAATCTCAGGGTCCTCGAGTTCAAGAATGGAGCCTACTTAAAAAAAAATAAATAAATACAAAATAAAATAAAATGGGTTGTTTGTCTTTTTTTAAAGACAGAGGGTCCATACCAACTTTATATTCATAACAGCTTAAAATTAAAAAAATATATATTTGTCCACCAACACAAAAATGGATTAAAAATTGTGGTAAATTTGGGGCACCTGGGTGGCTCAGTCAGTTGAGCGTCCAACTTTGGCTCAGGTCATTATCTCATGGTTCATGAGTTCAAGCCCCATGTCAGGCTCTGTGTGGACAGCAAAGAGTGGGGAGCCTGCTTTGGATTCTGTGTCTCCCTCTCTCTCGGCCCCTCCCCCAAGAACACTCTGTCTCTCTCTCAAAAATAAATAAGTATTTTTAAAAATTTAAAAAAACTGTGGTAAATTCATACAATGGAATATCACACTGCAATAAAGATAAAATACACTCCCAACCAACGTAACAACACAGGTGACTATCAAAAATATTGTAATCAGTGAAAGAAACCAAATACTATATATATATACATATACATATATACAATATATATATACATATACATATATACAATATATATATACATATACATATATACTATATATATATACATATACATATATACTATATATATATACATATACATATATACTATATATATATATATATATATATATATGGTATGATTCTGTTTATATGAAGTCCAAGAACAAATGCAACTAATCTACTCTGATATATGAGAACAGTGCTTACTTTGGAAATACGAGATATTCATTGGAAAGGAGTATGATGGAACTTTCTTAAGTGATCTGTAACTTTCTCTGAGTGAATCTTATACAGGTATAATCATAAAAACTTACGGAGCTGTACACTTAATACTTGTACATTTTACTTCATTTAAATTATACTCAATATCAAAAAGATAAGTGGATGTTATAAACAACTTTATGCCAATATATTTGAAAATCTAGTTGAAATGTAAATATACTTTAAAAATCACATGTAACAAAAACTGAAAAGTCTCATATCTATTAAAGAAATTTAATCCATCATTTAATATCTCTGACAAATGAAACTCTAAGCCCAGGTGAGAGGGTGTTTTTCTCACAAACATTTAAAGAATAAATAACAATAATACCACACAAATTGCACCAGGAAGTGGAAAAAGGGTAACACTTTTAAACTGGTTTTAGAAAGTCAGAATAGTATGAGTGCCAAAACTTGACAAGGACATTACTAGTAAGCCAGACATAAGGCCAGCTCTTTATGTTTAAGTTTTTAGTCATAGAAATCTTAACAAAATGTTAACAAAAATCAAATTTACCAATCAGTATATAGAAGATAAACACATCATGATTAAGTTATATTTATTCCAGGAATATAACTTTGGCTTAACATTTGACCCTCAATCATTATAATGTCCACATTAACAGAAAAATTATCTGATCAACTCAATAGCTGAGCAAAGCTTTTGAGAAAATTCAATACCCATTTATAATTTCAAAAAACTTTAACAAACTAGAAATAAAAGGAAACTTCCTTAATCTGGTATTATATCTAATATTTTACTGATAAAATTCTGAAAGAGTCTTCCTGCTTTATAGAAAGGTAGAAGGACACCAGCTATCACCTCTTCTATTAAACATTGTAAAAGGAGTCCTGGCTAATGAAATATTACATAAAGGAGAATAAATAGCATGGGATTTGCAAGTGGAGAACTAAAATTATTATGTCAAACATCATAGTTGTATTTATGGAAAATACAAAAGCATCTATACACTAATAGAATTATTGAGTGGATTTAGCAAGATCACTGAGTATGAGATCAATATACAAAATTTAATTGTATTTTTCATATAAGCAAAGAACAATAAGATATAATTACATAATTACATAAAATTACATAATTTTATAACAACATCAGAAAATATTGTTATCTAGGGAAAGATTTTAACAACGGATATGCAAATCTTCTGTAGAGTAAACTATAAAACTATTTTCTTGGTAATACTAAGAAAAACTTCAGAAGATGTAAATAAGAGGGTATATAGCATGTTCCTGGACTGGAAGCTTAAATGTAGAGATGTTACTTCCCCCCAAATTTATCTATAAATTCAAGGCAATCCAGTGATTTTTTTTTGAAAATTGACAAACATTTCTAATATATATATATGCAAATGCAAAGGATCAAGCTAAACTCAAAGAAAAAAGAACAAAGTTAGAAAACTTACACTATAGGGTACCAAGATTTATTTAAAGTTTAGTAATTAAAACCATATGTAACTGGCACAAGAATATGGACCCAAATCAAAGAAAGAAAAGAGAATTCTTGGGGCATCTGGGTGGCTCAGTCAGTTGAGCATCTGACTTCAGCTAAGGTCATGATCCCACAGTTCATGAGTTCGAGCCCTGCGTCGGGCTCCGTGCTGACAGCTCAGAACCTGGAGCCTGATTCAGATTCTGTGTGTCCCTCTCTCTCTCTGCCCCTCCCTGGCTCACAGTCTGTCTCTCTCTCTCTCAAAAATAAACACTAAAAAATTTTTTTTTTTGAAAGAGAAGAGAATTCTTAAACAAACCTACCATGTTTTGTTCACTTGATTTATGACAAAGTTATCACTGTGATTCAAAGAAATTGATAGTCCTTTAATGTACTTTACTGGATTAAATGGATATTCATATTAATAAAACATGACAGTTGATATTCTTTTCCCCATGTTATAGAAGATGACACTGGGACTCCAAGAGGTAAATGGTGTCACTAAGATCACTAATAAACCAGAGCTACATAAGATGTTGTTTGTCCTGGTTATGACCCAAGAACATATACATTGTTTCATTTGATTCCTCCAAATATTGTTTTTATCAAAATTTTGTAGATAAGGGAACATACTCCCAGAAATTAAATAACTCCTAAGACTACATGTGATAAGCAGAATAGTGACACCCTCCTCACAAAGATGTCCACCTTTTAATCTGCAGAACCTGTGGATATGTTATCTTACATAGCTAAAGGAACCTTGCAGATGTGTTAAAATTTTTGAGATGGGGAGATTATCCTGGATTATCTGGATGGGATAAATGCAATCACAAGGGTCCTTATAAAAGGGAGGCAGGAGGGTCAGAATCAGAGAGGAGATGTGATAATGGAAGAAGAGGTCACAGAAGGAGATTTGAAGATTTGAAGCCACATTGCTGGCTTTGAAGATGAGGATGTAGTCTTCAGCCCAGGAATACAGGTGACCTCTAGAAGGTGGACAAGACAGGGAAATGGATTTTTCCTTGGAGCCTCTGGAAGTAGCACAGCCTTGCTGACACTTGGATATCAGCCCACTGAAAACCATTTCAGATTCCTCACCTCCAGAATTATAAGGTAACAAAATTGTGTTTTAAGTCACTAAGTTTGTGGTAATATGTTACAGTGGCAAAAGGAAGCTAATACACATACCCAACTAGGATTTGCCTCTAGGTTTTTCTGTGTCCACAGTTTATGCATTTAATCAAAATATGAGCATAGTTACCATAATGGGAAGCAAAGCTAAAGCATCTATCAGAAAGGTTTGCCCTGCAGAGATCTTTGGTATGGCCTATTTGATCATGATATCTCTAAAATTGAAATATACAGGCAAACTACTAAAGCCTATTTGATTTGCATAAGCATACAAACATACTTAGCAACTGGCAGAATCCTCATGGAGTGAGAGCTCCCTGAGTCGTCTTGGACTTTCTTCTCCAATCTATGTATAGATGTAAGTATACATACACAGATGTATAATTTATAGATACATAAACATACTTATATGTGTATGTGTATGGGTAACATACTCTATACATGTTTATGAATATCTTTATAGACATGCACACAGATACACACATATATTTGCATGTATATGAATAAAATATCCGTGAAAGAATATATTAAGAAACGGTTTTAGAAAATTTTGCTTCCAAGAAGGGGAACTGAGTTCTTAGGGAATATGTTTGAGAGGCTTTTAATTTTACAATTATATATCCTTTTGTATATTTTAAATGTCAACCCAATAGAAGTGTTTGCCTATTAAAAATACACACTTAAAATTTAAAAATTATAGAAATTCTCCTATTGTGCTTCCATCAGCAAGAGTCAAAAGAGGTTCTAGGTATTTTTTCCTAGGACTCTCAACCATTTCTCTCATCCGATACTCACTGCATTTTCTCCACTCTATCCTGAGACTGTGAGGCCTCATGTGGCTATGGCCTTTATCCCTGTCCACATAGAAAGCTCAGGCCCTCCAGGTCAGTTCCCAGTCCCTATGGCCCTCCATGTAAGTAGAGTTCCTCCTCCTGCCCACCCCTTTCTTTCTCTCCATAGTATTTACCACTAGCTGGTACAGTTTCTATTTTACACCCTTATCTTGATCATTGCTTATTTGCCCCCACTATAAAGTAAATTCCATTAGGGTACAGATTCTTGTCTGCCTTGTTCACTCCTGTGAACCAGAACATATAAGAGTACCTGGACACAATAGGCTCTCAATAGATATTTAATAAGGGAATCAGAGAGGGAGTGAGAGAAGGAATGAGCGATTGTCTAGTACTCTGCTGGGAACCTCAGCTTCATCAGCAACAATGTGAAGAAGAGATGAGCAGGGGGAAGTCTGTTCCTTATGGGCAGGACTGGACACAAAGAAGAAATTCTACTGAGGAATGTCCCCTCTGTTAGTTGCCCCTGGAGACAGGTCTTCTGCACCCACTTGTGCCCCATATTACTCACTGCAGCAGGAGCTCAGCGGGGAGAAAGGCTGGAAGCCAACTAATGGGACACGAGGCTGAGTTGAAGCATTAGGGCCCCCATGGCTGCAAGGCCACTGATGTGAGAAAGGGACACAATGACAGTCATGCTTGCAGAAGGTAGTAGAGCACAATGAACATCTTAATAAGAAAATTTTACGATTTCCTAAAGGACTTTCTAAGAAAAACCTGCAGAAAGAATAATGAAAGATACTTGGAACTTGCTGCATGATTTGTGTGAATCATGGACAGTTTTCAGGAGATGAGGCCCTAGCCTTTTATATATATATATATATATATATATATATATATATATATATATACACACACACACACACACACATATACATACATACACACACACACACACACACACACACACAAATATATCCTAGAATAGGTGTATGAGAATGTCACCCATGAAAAATTACTGAATCATTCAATAAATATTTACCAAGTTCTCATCTGTGCACTAGGCATGGTGCTGGTCCCTGGGGAAGCAACACTCAGTAAGACAGATAGAGCCCTCATGGAGCTTATATTCTAATGAGGAAGACCAGTGACCAACATGTCACTGGTCACATGTCACATGTGGCCCCAACCACAAATACTGCTGTTGCAGGCTATGCTTTGCCGCACAAAGGAAATAAACTGAGAGAACCCGAGGACACCTTGGTGAGGATGGGCACGGAGGAAGGGGCAGCCCACAGCATCAGGGCCCATCCTGCCTCTGACTTATACTTGCCACGCACTTCCAATGTTTGCTGCCCATAGCATCTCAGAACATCAGCAGAGGCATCACCTGGGAATTTCTTAGGCAGAATCTCAGGCCTCCTCACAGAACTCCTGAATCAATACGTATCGTAACAAGATCCCCCAAGGTTTGTGTATACACTAAAGTGTGAAAACTACTCTTCAGGACTGCTCCCAAATGCCAGCACTGTGCTATTTCCATGCTCTGTCTGTACAACAAACACCAAGCCAGAAGTGCCTTCTGGCCGTCCAGTGGTCCCCTACCATGGTTGAGGGGAGTGGGTGGGCCCAGATCCCTATTCTTTAAGGGTGTTAACTTTGAGGTATGCATTTCAGACTTTCCAGAGCTTCCCCCAGGATTAAGCTTGGTTGCCCACTGTGGCAGCTGGTACCCGCTATTGGCTGCCTTCCCTTCCCTGTGTCCCTGTCCTACTTTCTCACCCATGTTCTCCGCATTTTCCAAGTAAACTGCTATTGTTTGTTTCCTGAAGGAACCCCAAGCTAGGACAGCAGACCCCTCCATGAAGGGGGCATCTGAGTAGAGAACTGAAGAATGAAAAGGGACAGGGAGAGGTGCTTTCCCAGCAGAGGTCACAGTCAATGAAAGGCTCTGAGGCTGAGAAAAAATGTGCAGAGCCCCAGGATCAGAACTGAGACCAGCATGGCAGGAGCATGATGGGAAGCTGTGTGGAGAAGGAGTGGCACAGGAGTACAAGGGAGAAGGGTTGACATCGGTGCACGAATGCTGGTGACAGAGGAGCAAGGCCTGATAGATCTGGTAGAGCAGTGTTTGTAGAAGGTCACAGAGGCAGGTAGAAAAGTCTTGACTTCATTGCTAAGTCTAGCCTGAAGATATTCCCAACTGTTTGGAAACATTCACACAACCACTACTAGCCTACTGTTGACCACAAGTCTTCACTAACATCAAAAGTCAATTAAATGTACTTTGTCATATGTGTTAAATACTGTATTCTTACAATAAAGCAAGCTGGAAAAAAATTAAACGTTAAGAAAACCATTAGAGGGGCGCCTGGGTGGCGCAGTCGGTTAAGCGTCCGACTTCAGCCAGGTCACGATCTCACGGTCCGGGAGTTCGAGCCCCGCGTCAGGCTCTGGGCTGATGGCTCGGAGCCTGGAGCCTATTTCTGATTCTGTGTCTCCCTCTCTCTCTGCCCCTCCCCCGTTCATGCTCTGTCTCTCTCTGTCCCAAAAATGAATAAACGTTGAAAAAAAATTAAAAAAAAAAATTAAAAAAAAAAGAAAACCATTAGAGAAAATATATACAGTATTGTACTGTATTTACAGAAAAAAATTCGCATGTCAGTGAACCTGCACAGTTCAAACTCATGTTGTTCAAGGGTCGGTTGTACTTATTTATTTGAGGAAAAGCTCGATAGGGCTGGAGCCCTAGGTGATGGGCACTAGTTCCCAAGCCTGTTTCACTGAGTGATTTATACCGTTTTCTTAATTTCAGGATTCCTCAAAGACTTTCATATGTGCTTAGTGATTCTGCACAAGAAAGGCATGATATGTCAGATTTCCTAATCTTATTTGATAAAGATCATGCTCTTTGATGTTTTCAATTTTTAAAGAAACATTTAGATTACCTCCAGATAAGAAATATCGTCTTAGATCACATTATGAAGTGACTTGTGAGTCAAACCCAGGAAATGACAATAAGAAAGTAAGAAGCTTTTAAGAAGGGACCATTAATATAATCATATTGATGTTTTAGAAAGCTAATTCTCATAGTAGAGACCATTTGCTTGAACTGATAGCTACAATAATAGGATTTTAAGTGATCACATAACCTCTGCTAACAACACATCCTAATCTTAAAAAATTCTTCTTGTCAAGTTCTTCAGTACATCTAACCTAAATCCTTCTTGCTGCAGATTGAGTCCACCTATAATCCCTGTATTCTCCTATATCATTCATGTTATTTTTCCAGATTATAACAGAATATTTTCCTCTTTTGCTGACTCCAGCACAACTCATTAAATACACCAGAGAAACACAGATGGTGAATATAAGAATCAGAGGATTTCCAAACTCAAACTTTTTTAAAAATAGCAAATAGTTCAGCTGCCTATGCATTTCTTCTGGAGTCTATTCCTTTGTAGAAATAAATATCTAGATATGAATAGGTTCTTTCTTGCAGAAACCATCCTATTTTGCCTCCTGAACACTATAGTTTGTGAATATTTGTACGGAACACTGGATGATTGCTTTTTCTCATCAACCTCCTGTGAGAATCCCAGATTAAGACTAAAGACAGTTTGGGCACCTGGGTGGCTCAGTCAGTTAAGCATCCAAGTCTTGATTTCAGCTCAGGCCATGATCTCGCAGTTCCTAAGTTCAAGTCCCATGTCAGGCTCAGTGCTGACAGCATGGAGCCTGCTTGGGGATTCTCTCTTCTCTCTCTCTGTCTCTCTCTACCTCTCTCTTTCTCTCTCTACCCCACCCCTGCTCACACATGCAATCTCTCTCAAGATAAATAAACTTAAAAAAAAAAAAAAACTGAAGAGAGCTAGAATCAGGAGTCTCCTGCCACCAGCTATGTGACCTTGAGTAGGGCACTGTCCCCTCTGTGTTTCACCTTTTTGATGTATGATATGAAAACCTACAGGCTTGTCCATGAGTCTGAAAACTTTTCTCTCATCCTTTTAGGTCTCCAGTTTACAAAAGAGGCAAATTCGTAGGATTGGAGAGACGTCTAGATGCTTTCCCTCTCCAGGCCCCAGCTCTACCACATTCATGACAGAAAATGAGACAGCACTGAAAGTTTAGTAATAATCAAACTCTTCCAGCCTCTCCTGGATCAAGCGAAGTTAAGTATAGATACGTAAATTTTCTGGCTTATACTGCCCCTCAAAGTGCTGCACAAAACATTTCCTTTTCCTTGGAATGAAAAGGTGACACAGTTTCTCAAATTCTACCTATGAATGATATACAAGGAAACCCTATACATCTCTCAGGGGACCTTCCCTCATCATGTCAGAGCCGATCAGTTAGCTCAAACTAGAAAATGCAGGCAAAAGAATCCGAGTCTGAAAGGAAAACTTTCAAGTTTTAGTGTAATGATTATAGCTTGTTAAACTAGAAATCCCATATCTACCCACAGATTTTTTTTTATGTTTGAGCAAGCTTACAAAAATGAGAATAACTCACCAAAAAAAAAAAATCCAGATTTCCCATTTCTCTTAAAAAATCTTAGGATCCACCTATGCTAGGACCCCATCACCTTGCTGGCATGTAACACAGCTGGTCCCTTATTCATTCTTAGTGTTTCCCTGACACAGAGCCAAGGGCCTTCATCAGGCTTTTGCAGTCTTGCTGTTGTTTAAAAACAGAAGAAATTTTCTCTGTATCAGTATTGGGGAAACAAGAGATACATCAAGTGGCCTGATCAAGAAAAATGGAAAACAGCTTATCTGGGAAAGAAGAGGACATAGCTTTTTGTTCAGACAAATGTGAGCTCACTTGATCCTTTCATTTGCCCGGCCCTGTGGGCATTTATGTTTGAGACAGTTTGGGAAGCCTAAGGTGGGGAAACCATCCCGAACAAGAAATCAGCTGTCCCTTCTCCATGACTCCGTCTCTCCATCTGTGAAGTAAGCTACTTGGACTGGTCCTTCCTGGCTTGTACAGAAAGTCTAATATCCTGTATTCCAACAAAGTCAATAAGCTTCTGATAAGCACAAGACAACCCCATGTGGGTTCTGCTAGGGTAAGAAAAGACAATACTGACACCCAGTGGTCCATTAACCAGCTCCCATCTGATGCCCTGAAGTTCCTGAGGACTGCTGTGGGAACTCAGTCTCAGATAGAACCTTCTTCACATCCTGGAAGCTTAGGAAACAAAAGACTACATAAAGTCAAGGATAAGAATAATAGTAATAAAAAAAAAAATAGCATGTTCTGGCTTGTTTTCCAAACCCTTCTGATGGAGATCTGAGGGAATCTTGGTTTGGCTTAAATATATCCATTATATCACAAGCATTTGTATTCAACAATGTATTTGCCTTACATAATGGAAACAAATATGCTTTTGAAAATGCAAGACTTATTTCCCAGGAGGTAAAAGCCCAAACACACTGAACTGCTCTATAATGATTTCTTTGATTTATTAATTAGTCTTCTGAGCCCTGAAAAGTAAATGATAAATATCTGAGATGATGAGGACAGGGACTCTGTTTGACTAGTTCGTGAACTTCTCAGCATGACCTCAAACCCTTCAATTTGGAATAATAATGAGGTTATTGCAAGTGGGAGGGCTAAGGCAGAATTGGCAGGAAAAACACATTCTGAGAGCTTCTTTCACTTTCAATGGACTGATAGTTACCAGAGTTTTAAAACCAGCAAGATCTAAAATGTAACCTTTGGTGACATTTAGTCTGACTGCTGAATAAAAGAAAGTAAGTGAAAAATGTATGTTAGTAATTATCATTTCACATCTAAAGCCCTTGATTTTGAAGTTTTAAATTTTTTTTTTTTAAAAAGGACCAGCAACCTGGCCTTCCAATCATAATGTAAGCTGACATCTGGATGCAGTACTCTAAACCAGGCGCCAGAATCATAGTACCAGCAAGAAGTGTAAGAAGACTCAATGCTGTTACGAAAATATCTAGGGATCTTGTCTTTTTTATTAGTGGTGGAATCACCAGCTGGCATCATGGCATAACCCAAAGGCTCAAAATGCACACAGAAGAAAGGATAGACTGAACTGGTTCATAGATTCTCCCCTCCTCTTATAAACAACAAAATCAAGGGAAAAAATACCAGAAAAAAAAATCTGCCATAACAAAACAAGGAAACCGAATGCCATAATCTCTAAAAGGTAAAAGAAAGGAGAAGACTGGCCCGTATCTTATCCCCAGAGGATACTAAAAGTCCTGAGACTATCCCTCAAATACTCCCAAATTAGCAAGAAATGTATGAAGAATGGTATCCATGTTGTCTCTTTTGACCTCAAGGTAGTGCTGAGGCAATGGTCTGGGAGTGAGGAGAAATGAAAAGTGGACAGTTGCATTGACCCACTTGTGCAAAGGCATAGGCTACTGAACTCCATGCTGAATTGGGAGAACCATCTAGAAGATATTAAGTGGAGTAGTCCCCGGCACAAGACAAAAACAAAATTTAAGAAAAAGGAACAGAAACCAGTTCCTCTAAGAAAGATTGTACATAACCCCAATGGAACTCTCCCTTCCCCCACCATGACCATGGGCTAGAGAGAGGACGATGGAACGTAATGCCTGGGTCTTCTAGCTGTAGCTAGAAACTAAGGCAAGTCTCCAGTAATGGTGGAAAGAGGGCTAGGGAGAATTCTTTCAAACTGACAGACAAGCTAGGTAGTCAACAGAGCAGCTCTCTCAAGCAGGAGTAATGTAAAAAGTAGCAAGGTGTTAACCTGAAAATACAGCATGAAAAAGCAGTTAAAAAGGTTAATATCTTTGTTTCATGGAAAACGTACCCCAAGGATCAATCCCAAATGCTTTGCCCAGTAGAATACATTAATAAGAGTACTTAAGAGCAATAAGCAATAAATTAAACCTCTCCAAAGTCTAGCCAAATAAACTACAGAATCAAGTATAAAAAGCTACAGCAAAGGAAGTGAATAAGAACCAAATTAAAATAATGCCATTTAAAAACTAATGAATAAATTAGAAGCAGCAAGAAACGGAATAAATACAATCGAAAATGAAATTCAGGAAAGAAGTTTTGAGATAATCACAGTAGATAAGGAGGGGGGGAAAGGCAAGGAAAGGCAAATAATAGATATAAAACAGGAAGTTATTATATTCTAAAAAGAGAAAATCTCTGAAGTAGCTGTGTAGGTTGAATTATGTCCCCCCAAAAGATATAGTGAAGTGCTAACTCCCAGGACCTATGAATGTGAACTTATTTGTAAATAGCATCTTTGCAGGTTTAATGAAGTTAAGATGAAGCCACACTTCTTAGGTGGACCGTAATCCAGTATGATTAGTGTCCTTATAAGAGAAAACAAATGTTAAAAGAAGTTCATGTGATGGGACGCCTGGATGGCTCAGTCGGTTAAGTGTCTGACTTCGGCTCAGGTTGCGATGTCACAGTTTGTGAGTCCTAGCCCCACGTCAGGCTCTGTGCTGACAGCTCAGAGCCTGGAGCCTGCTTCAAGTTCTGCATCTCCCTCTCTCTCTGCCCCTAGCCTGCTCGTGCTCTCTCTCAAAAATAATAAATGAAACATTTTTAAAACACAGAGAGAGAAAAGGTCATGTGAAGACAAAGAGACACACAGGGAAAAACCACCAAATGAACATCAAAGCAGAGATTTGAGTGATGTGGCTACAAATCAGTGAACCTCCAGGACTGCCAGCCTTCACCAGAAGCCAAGAGAGGGACGTAGCACAGATTCTCTATCACAGCCATCAGGGAGAATTGACCCTGCTGAAATCCTGATTTTGAACTCGCAGCTTCTGGAACTGTGCAAAAATAAACTTCTGTTGTTTTAAGCTATTCTGCTTGTTGTGGTACCTTGTTAAAGCTGCATTAGAAATGAAAACAAGTAGCAAATTCTACAAATAGAACACACGAACAACTCATTTAAAGTATTAGCAAGAATTTTTAATTATATTAAAGCAATAGGAAAACTACAGACTGTGTTCCAGGAAACATTGAAATAGCTGATTGACACCAAGGCTACCATGGTTAAACAAATACACTTCAAGAATAAAAAGACATTTTAAGCTTAGAGACAGAAAAATAACTCAGGGACTCTGGTAACCTATGATAATGCTTTAAAAAGAAGAATGAAAGAAAAGAAATTGTTTTTGATGAAGTGATAAAATCCAGCCAATTAAGACAGAAATCAAAATAGAGACCTCAGCTATGCAGAAGCACAGATAAAATAACTTGGGATGAGCACTGAATCAACTTAAATATAGTATTAATAAAAAATAACACCAGGAACTAAGATTGAGAAATGGAATAGAATATTATAAATCTTAGCAAAAGAGGACTTTTACTACCTCCACTTTGACCTCAAACTTTTTAAATAACCAAGTTCCTCCCTCCAGCTTATCTCTTAACTCAAGAAAAATACCTCATGGGCCAACATCCCCTGATGGGAACCAAAACTACTAAGGACTGCCCTGGGCCATCAAGACATAGCCCATGATTGACTCCAAGACAATGGTCACCTGAATTTTACTGCCCACCTGCATGTACCCACCAACCTTCGCCCCATTTTCTTTATATAAACCTGGATGTATCTTTAGCACTTTGGAGACAATCTTTGAGACGGTAGTCAATGGTCTTCCAGGTGTTAGCCTCACGGCAATAAATTCCTATCTTATTTCACTGACACTTGTTTCTCTGCCTTTGGATTTTGTCAGGGGCCAGTAGCCAAACCTGGTCTGCTCAGGACCCATGGAGCTGGTACTCTTGCACTCTGTGCCCCAGCTACATTGGTAGAAATATTTAAATATAATAAAAGTACAAAAGAGTAACTACTGGGGCACGTGGGTGCCTCAGTCAGTTAAGTGTTCAATTCTTGATTTCAGTTCAGGTCATGATCTCACGGTTTGTGGTTCTGAGTCCTGCATCAGACTCTGTGCTGACAGTGTGGAGCCTCCTTGGGATTCTCTCTCTCCCTTTCTCTCTGCCCCTCCCCCACTCATTCTCTCTCTTTCTCTCTCTCTCTCTCTCTCTCTCTCTTTCAAAATAAATACACATTTAATAATAAAAGTAACTACTGGGTGCCTGGGTGGTTCAGTTGGTTAAGCGTCTGACTTTGGCTCAGGTCATGATCTTGCAGTCCGTGAGTTCGAGCCCCGTCTCAGGCTCTGTACTGACAGCTCAGAGACTGGAACCTGCTTTGGATTCTGTGTCCCCCCTCTCTCTCTGCCCCTTGTCCACTCATGCTCTGTCTTGCTCTCTCAAAAATAAATGTTAAAAAAAAACCACAGAAAACATTTAAAAATAAAAGTAACTACTAATAGTTTGAGAGAAGGACACAAATTAATAAGTACTGGGTATAATTTAGTCATGACGTTTAAAAGAGAATGAATGCGGGGCACCTGGGTGGCGCAGTCGGTTAAGCGTCCGACTTCAGTCAGGTCACGATCTTGCAGTCCGTGAGTTCGAGCCCCGCGTCGGGCTCTGGGCTGATGGCTCAGAGCCTGGAGCCTGTTTCAGATTCTGTGTCTCCCTCTCTCTCTGCCCCTCCCCCGTTCATGCTCTGTCTCTCTCTGTCCCAAAAATAAATAAACGTTGAAAAAAAAAAAAGAGAATGAATGCGAACTGTTCAATATTTTACCTCTTTTTTCTCAACATTCAACACTCTTAACAATGATAGAGATCTGCATGGGAACCACTGTACTGAATATCAGGAACCCAGTATGAGTAAGACATGGTGCCTCCTTTCCAAGATTTATAATCTTGTCACAAAAGTAAAGCTGCTTTTTGCACACTTTATTAGGCTTTTACATTGGCATCATCATAGGTAGCTCCCATCCTTTTATGAAATAGGCATTGATCAAGCTGCTTAATATGCATGTCATGGATCCCATGCAGCAGACTTATAAGGTACATTATTATCCTCATTACACATTTTACGAGAAAGAAATGTTTATCTAAAAGTTATTAACTTTAATTGCACTTTTATTTCTTTTTGCCTGTTAAATTAGAGTAAAATTATAATTAATAGTTTTTTGGGGGTGAAAGAAAAAAAAGAGGGTGAATGGAATCCATTTTCAGCCCAAGAGTTAACTAGCTGTGTGTGATAGTTAATTTTATGTGTCATCTTCACTGGGGATGCCCACATAGCTGATAAAATATTTCTGAGCTTGTCTGTGAGGATGTCTATGGAACAGACTAGCAACTGAATCAGTAGACTAAGTAGAAGAAAATCACCCTCACCAATTCAGGTGAGCACCATCCAATCTGTTGCTGGCCTGAAAGCAAAAAAAGCAGAGGAACGATGAATTTACTCTCTGACATCGGTCTTCTCCAGCTCTCAGACCTCTGCATTCCTGGTTCTCAGGCTTTGGGACTCAGATCAGGATTTATAGCTTTGGCCCCTCAATTCTCAGATGTTTTTACTCAGACTGAATTACACCACTGGGTTTGCTCCTCTCTAGCTTGTAGGGCAGGTCACGGGACTTCTCAGCCTCCCATGACCCAATTCTTACAATAAATCAATCAGTTGATCAACCTATCTCTTACTCTCTCAATATATGTATACGTATATGGATTTGGATATATCCTATTGGTCTCTGGAGAAACCTCATACACTGTGTGACCTTGGACACATGACTATTATTTTGTGTCTCATACCAGAGGGATGATACTAGGTGTCCCTATATCAGTTTCCCTTTTCTTCCTCAAATTATAGAATTCCTGGATTTTAGGTGGGCACATACAGAATGAGAACTATAATTCTCAGCCTCTTTAGCAGCTGAGTGTGACTATGTTACTATGACACAGCCCAATTACTAGATTTGGGGCACTTTCTGGAGAGTAACTTCAAAGGGAAAGGGTGTGTGTCCCCCCCGCCCCACCTCACTTCCAACCTCCTGTTGCTGCTTAGAATATCAATGTGATGACTGGAGTTTTTTTTTGTATCAGGAGGTTGGGCTTCCTTCTAAGGAGGCAGGAGCAGAAAGCTGGAAGAGGCATAGATCTCTAGATGATTCTGGAACCACTACATCAGCTCTGGTATGTCCACATCTGAACTTTACAGAAGAGAAAAACAAATACCTGTCTTATTTAAGCCACTATTTTTGCATTTCAGTTACAGCTAATCTAATCTCACAGAGGCAAATGGCTTTCCTTTTTATTTTTTAAAGCAGTAAAAGCCATTTATCCATATTAAAACAATTAGAATGTAATTCTCTGGTTGAAGCAGGGGTAGGGAACAGAGCCACATTTTACCATGAGCAAGATGAAGCTTAGAGAAGAAAAATAACTTAAATGCCAAAAGGAAAGTTCAGACCTGGATTACACGAATTTCTGCAGGTATTGGCTGGCAAAACAAAAGTTCCATTTTGGGCATTTTCTCCCTGTTGACTCAATATACTCTGTTCCCCTGAATCCTCCCCTCCACATGAGAAGAGTAAAAGCAATTTTATTCCTCATCAAGTGTGGAAAACTGCCCAAATATTTTAAATCATGCAAAAATAAAAAGGCCAAAAAGACAATGGATGTCTCTTTCAAAAGCTGTCATATAATTTTTTAAAAATTTTTTATTTATTTTTGACAGAGAGAGAGAGAGAGAGAGAGAGAGAGAGAGAGAGAGAGAGATCATGAGTGGGGGAGGGGCAGAGAGAGAGGGAGACACAGAATCCGAAACAGGCTCCAGGTTCCGAGCTGTCAGCACAGAGCCCGACGCGGGGCTCGAACTCACGAACTGTGAGATCATGACCTGAGCCAAAGTCGGATGCTCAGCCGACTGAGCCACCCAGGCGCCCCAAAAAGCTGTCATATAATTTTTGACCAGGAAAGAAAAGTAAACGAAGGAGAGACGTCAGGGAGGAGCTATTGACCAATTTTGAGGACTTACAGAGCTCCCTCTTTCTCCACCTGGAGAATGACTTCTAATTGCCTCCCAAACTTTTGTTTCCAGCCCCCTCTGTCTCCTCAGCTTCTGTTAGAAATTCAAAGGCATCCATTCAACAGAGTCATAAAGATCTATATGGGTGGGGCACCTGGGTGGCTCAGTGGGTTGAGTCTGGCTTGAGCTCAGGTCATGATCTCATCGTTCATGCGTTCATGCGTTTGAGCCCCGCGTCAGGCTCTGTGCTGACAGCTCAGAGCCTGGAGCCTTCTTCCGATTCTGTGTCTCCTTTTCTCTCTGCCCCTCCCCTGCTCATGTGCACGCTCTCTCTCTCTCTCTCTCTCTCTCTCTCTCGCTCTGTCTCGCTCTCTCTCGCTCTCTCTCTCTCAAAAATAAATAAAACATTAAAAAAATTAAAAAATAAAAAGATCTAAATGGGAGTCACAATGCTAGATACCAGGGAATCCAATATGAGTAAAATATGGTTCCTGCCTTCCAAATTTGTAGCTTTCTCACACAAATAATAACTATATATTTGAATACCTTATTAGTTGTGTTACATTCGTATCAGCATAGCAGCTCACATCCTAGTGTGAACTAGACATTGCTTAAGATGCTTGGCATGTGTATTATGAGTTCCATGCAATAAATCTATATGAAATCTCTATTATTCTCATTTTACAGACGAGAAAGTGAAGCACAGAGCAATTAAATCATTTACCCAAGATGACACAGCAATCTGCAAATGCCTCCTCATTTAAGACTCACAAGAGTCCCAGTTATCAGCACCAGTGTAATACCTCAAGTATCATCACACTTATTGTTGGCAAAAATGTGGGGAAATGGACAAACAAGAGTTGAGAGTGTGAGTGAAGACAGTTTTAGTGGAAGAAATACAAAACAAGATGCAGAGAAATAAAATTTACATGACACTTAGTAGGTATTAAAACCCGAGCATGAGCTCAGGTAAACTGAACTCTGTATCGAAGCTCTTCTAAAACCTTGCAATGCAACATGTGCTATGATATAGGTAAGCAGGGTGCCCTTTGGAAGCAGCACTCAGAAAAGACATGTGAGGAAGTGAGTAGGGGAACATTCATAAAATGGTTTTCTTTTTTTTTTTTTTAAGTATTTATTTATTTCTTGGGAGACAGAGTGCAAGCAGGGGAGGAGCAGAGAGAGAAGGAGACACAGAATCTAAGCGGGCTCCAGGCTCTGAGCTGTCAGCACAGAGCCTGACGTGGGGCTTGAACCCACGAAGTGTGGGATCATGACCTGGGCGGAAGTCAGATGCCTAACAGATTGAGCCACCCAGGTGTGCCATGAAATGCTTCTTAATGGAAAGAGACAATTGCTTGTTCGCCTGATTCAACCTCCGTCCTTTCTCCCTTCCTTGGAGGTCAAGGTCAGGGGCATGGGACTGAAATTCCAAGCAAAGCCCCAAAGGGTGATTAGGTCCAGGTGGGGAAAGGCTTTCTTTGTTGGTAGAGTTAATCAAAATCCTACAGGCAGAGAACTTGCTTCCTTGGGGGAAATGCCAGCCCTGTGATTGGAGGTTCAAATGGTAAGGATGAAATGGAGAAAGATGTAACTGGAAATGGCATTTTAGTCTCCAAGTGTCCATCACTAAAGCCAATCTTTCTCTAAACATTTGTTCTTTCCCTGGCTCCTCTGACTCAGTCATTGTCTTAATAATTCAGGTTCTAAGTCTTCACATCACCTCTGACATCCCTTGCCTCTGCATTCAAATCCTTATCACCTTTTGTTAAATGATCTGATATACATGCCTTTTTGTTATTCCCATTACCACACCTTGGGCATACCCCAATTCACCTCAAGCCTAGACACTAGCAATTACTCACCAGTCTACAATTTTCAGCCCAGCTTTTTAAAACCCACATGCCACACAAGATCTTGGGATCTCATGAGCACATGGCAAAATCAGGCATTTCACTCCTACATGCAAATACCCATACAAATAGCACCAGATATGTGGAAAGACATTCAGCCTTACTGGCAACCAAAATAAGTGCTAGGGGTTAATTCTTACTTGGAGCAAGGGCAATCCCATGTATCATGCTAAACACTTCTTACACCTTCTTTCCCTTTTTTTCTCTGTTCTCACTATGCACTGAACCCTTCATCTCTTTCCATTACATATCCCCTACCATCTACCAAAATATCTGAGTCATACTGTGATATTGCAATGTATATTAAAAAAATGTATATTTGGTATTTATCTGTTTCTGGCACCCTTGGAATTTCCTGAGTGATAAGAGGACAAAGGTGCCTTCTGTTACGTTAATGACAACTTTTGGACCACACCTAAGGATGGGGGCTGGTTGCCAGGAAAACCAACCATGTGATTAAAGCGTTGGAACTTTCAGTCCCATGCCCCTGACCTTGACCTCCAAGGAAGGGAGAAAGGACAGAGGTTAAATCAGGCGAAAAAGCAATGATTTAACTAATCATGCCTCTATAATGAAGCCTCCATAAAAACAAACAAAAAAATAAATAACAAAACAAAACCAAAAAAAAGAAAAAGAAAAAAAAAAGAAAAGTCAGGGTTCTGAGAGATTCCAGGTTGGTGAACACAAGGAGATTCAAAGAGAGTGACTCCTCCACAGAGCATGGAGGCTCCCCACCCCTTCCCCATACCTTGTCCTATACATCTCTTCCATCTGGCTGTTCCTGAGTTATATCCTTATTAGTAAACAGTCTATCTAGTAAATAAAAACATTTCTGAGTTCTGTGAGCCGCTCTATAAAATTAATGGAACCCAAGGAGAAGGTCATTGGAACCTCCAATCTATAGCCAGTTGGGCAGAAGCACAGGTGACAAACTGGACTTGAAACTGGCATCCAAAGTAGGGGGCTGAGAGCAGTCGTGTGGGACTGAGCTCTTAAAATGTGGAGTCTGATGCTATCTCACACTAGACAGTGTCAGAATTGGATTGAATTGTAGGACACCCAGCTGCTTGGTGTCCACCCGCCCCCTAACCATGAATCAGAATTGGTAACCAGAACACTTATAGGCTTTCTTTCCTCCACTTGTATTTATACATAGATCTCCACTCCTACTTTTTTTTAAAGCCCTCTTCCAAGTTGGTCATGTTCCTCTTCAAATAATCCTTCTCCAAAGACCATCCTGGTCTCTGGTGATCCCCCTACTGATAAGGAAGGGAAAGAGAAGAGATGAGGAAAGGGAGAGGGAGGTTTGGAAGAAGGGGAGGGGGGAATTCTCAAAAGGCATTATCAAAATATTTATTAGATATAAGGCTACTGAATGAAGATCATTGCAACTATAGTTGACCCTTGAACAACATGGGTTTGAACTGTGCTGGTCCACTTATATGAGGGGATTTTTTTCAATAAATATGGCTCATCGCTGTAAATGTATTTTCTCTTTCTTATGTTTTAATAACATTTTCTCTAGCTTTATTGTAAGAATATAACATATAACACATATAACATACAAAATATATCTTGCCTAACTGTTTATGTTATCAGTAAGGCTTCCAATCAACAGTAGGCTATAAATCAAGTTTGTTAAAGTTATATTCAGACTTTAGACTGCTTGGGGGTTGGCACCCTTAACCTCCAGGTTGTTCAAGAATCCACTACATTTTCCTGATCAAAAGGGACTGGTATAAAATTCACAGAGACAGAAAATAGATGTGGGGAGGGCTCGGAGAGAAGAGGAATGCAAGTTACTGTTCAAGTTACCACTGGAGTGATAAAAACATAGATACTGGTGATGGTTGCACAATATTATGAGTGCCATTAACGCCACTGAATTACACACTTAAAAATGGTCACAATGGCCAATTTTATGTTATATGTATTTTGCTACAATAAAAACAGAAGGGGCTGGCACATCTTTGGCTGGTTTTGCCTCCTTGGCCCCTTCTTTCTGCCCAGAGTAGAGATAATGGCCACCATAGGAGTAGAGATAATGCCCACTATGTTGGTACAAGAGCCAACTAGACACCATGAGGTGACAAGCAGGAGGATGAAAGCCAAGATAGTAAAGATGGTAGACAGAAACATAGACAGTATCAAGGCCCCTGTGGGCATGAGCAGCTTCACAGTCCCAAACTGATTAGCCCCAGATTTCTTATTGTGAGAGAAACTCAAAGTCCTCATTGTATACAGTACTTAAATTTTCAGTTACTTGCCGCTATATACACTCCTAACAGACACAGCTCCCCAGGGCAGGCAGTTGTGCATGGATACTGGGAAATGGAGTATCTGAACATGGTCCTTAAGATCCTCCCAGTCTGGCCCTAAATTCCCCTTGCAGACTCATCTCACCCTTTTTCCTCATGTGCACTCCAGACTCCAGCTTTGCCTTTCTCTAAATAGAGTGTTTACCTTTCTACTTCCATGCCTTTCCTCATAGCAGCTCCTGATTTAGAATGTCCTCCCCTGCCAGCTCTTCTTAGCATTTCAACCCTGCCTTTCCCAGGAAAACTTTACACCAGCTAGGAGACTCTCCTTCTGAAATCCCTGCCCCCTGTGTGTCCCATTTATCGCCAGTATGCTCCAATCCATTGGCAAGTCTTTTTAGATCTGCTTTTAAACCGCATCCTACAGAAAACCACTTCCAACCATGACCACCGGCCCCACCCTACTGCAGGCCATGCTCGGCCTTCATGTGGACAGTCAAAATTGTCTCCAGGTGGCCTCCTTATTCAATTCTTCCCTCATTTCCTCCAGTCAATTTGTAGTGCAGATGCCAGAATAAGGTTCTGAAAAATGTATGTTGGATCATATTATCTCCCTGTTCAAACCCTCCAGGTGTTTGAACACCTGGTGTTCTCCTAACACATTAGAAGAAAATCCAAGTTCCTTTCTTTGCTTGGCCTACCTGCCTTTTCCAATACTTGGTCCCTGTCTGCTCCTCCAAACCCAATTTTTATCCCTCTCTGCTGCTTACTCTAAGCATGCTGGCCTTCTTCTGTTCCTTCTTCTGTACCAACCTAACTCCTGCCTTCAGACATTTGCACTTATGTTTCATCTACCTGGAATGTTCTCCTCCCATATCTACACATAGCTGGTTCTTTCACTAGGAAGAAATCTCCTCCCAAATGTCCCCACCCCAGAGAGGCCTGTTCTGACCACTTTATGTAAAATGGATACAATATCCCTTTCTAATATGTATTCCTTTCCTTCACAGCATTTCTCTGTCCCCTCTCCCCCAACCCTACCCTGAGTCTAAAGCTATTTTTGTTTTCTTTATCTATTATAGGATCTCACTAGGGCAGGGGGTGTGTTCTGTTTGTCACTGTATTTCTGGCATGTATCACAGTACCAGGCACAGAGTAGACCTGACACTTTAATGTGTCCTGTTTGCGCACAATCTGCATACCTGCTTCATTGTCACTATCAGGTGGGTACTTGCAACCCAAGTCACCTTCAACATTTCCTCCAGCTGAGCCTCCACTTTCTTCCATCCTGCTATTTACCCCAGTAACTACTGCAAAGTTCAGAATATCCCAATACTGGTGTAATGAGCGAATCTTTCAGTTTCTGGTTTTATTTTACGTCTGTCAGCAAACTCTTGCTTCATCTGTGATTTTACTGAAACTAACAAAATTTGCCCGTTATCAATGAACTATTGTGAAATAATTCTTGATGTTAATGATTAAATCATTTAGTTTTCCATTTCATTAGAAAAGAACACCACCACTCTGAATCCTTCCTGCATACAGAGGGAGATACAAAATACATTTTCAAAATACAAGATACGCAAGATGAAATAAAGCCTAAAATCAAAACAGAAATAGTGGTGTGCTATTCAAAAAGAATCACTAGCAATGACAAACCTGTACATCTAAACAATAGCAAGCTACTCTAGTTATAGCTGCTCTAAATCATACAGCTAAAGGACCACCACCGAAGTCTACGTTTCCAAGTTTCTTGAGAATACCACCCCCCAGGTGCCAGCCTCATTCGGACAGCAGACCTCATGGAACCAGGCCCTTGACTGAGGTTCTGATAATTAAAGTCTTCAGCAGCGATAGTACTTCAGATAAAATTATTAAAACCACAGTCTCCTTTTAATGCCTATTGGTTAGCAAAAGAGGCCAGTCTGAAAAGGCTAAATACCATAGGACTCCAAATATACAATAACATTCTAGAAAACGCCAAAGTATACAGATAGTAAAAAAGATCAGTGGTTAAATGTAGTTAGTGCAACAAAATTGTACACTTAAAAATGATTAAAATGGTAAGTTGCTTATAACAGCAACTTATTTTATCATAATAAAAAAAGGCAAAGAAAGAAACATCAGTGGTTACCAAGAGGTTCATTAGGAGAGGTGAGAGTGAACAGGGGAAGCACAGAGGGTTTTTAGGTCAGTGAAACTATTCTGTATGATATTGTAACAGTGGATGCATGTCATTATGCACTTGTCAAAACCCATAGAGCACGTACCAGCAAGAGTTAGCCCCAATATTAACTGTGGACTTTAGTTATAATAATGTATCAATATTAGTTCTTCAATTACCAAAAAAACCGTACACCACGGATGCAAGATGTCACTTACAGGGAACTGAAGGGAAGTGGGGAAAGGGGGTGTGTGGAAACTCTCTTCACTTGTTGCTCAATTTGTATAATCCTGAAACATGATGTCTATTAATTTTTTTAAACATCCCTCTTCTGGTCACCAGTGTCTACTCAAATAAAATTTTAAAGAAAGTCCTTAGGGGTAAATTGTAGATTTAAGTTGCCATTATTTAAAACGTTGTTTTCAATGTTTATTTATTTTTGATAGAGACAGAGTGTGAGCGGGGGGGAGGGGCAGATAGAGAGGGAGACACAGAATCTGAAGCAGGCTTCAGGCTCTGAGCTGTCAGCACACAGAGCCTGATGTGGGGCCCGAACCCACCAACCATGAGATCATGACCCGAGCTGAAGTCGGACACTCAACCGACTGAGCCACCCAGGCGCCCGAAGTTGCCATTATTTTAAATACATGTTCACATTTCTCAATTACTCGATGAGTTTTCTGTTTAATAAGTATCCTTAAATATCAAACAACTATTTTGGGTAGATGTTTAAGTGTCTACTATTTGCAAGGTTCTGTGGTAGGCACTCATGTACATTTAAATAAATAAACCAAAATATTTATTTGAAATCACCCTGGGGAAAGGAAACGAAAGATCTCCATAGGATTTCCCGAAAGCTTTTTTCTGGGTGCACAGATCACCTTGCTCCTTAATCATTCACTCCAGCAAGCTCAGAGGATCTCTCTCTCCTATCTTCTGCACATCTTTATGGATTCTTCACCTCCTCTCAACAGAAAGAAGATAATTTCTCAGAGCAAATGGCCACATTGATATTCATGGGATAAACGGTTTGTAACTGAACAGCAACACCCTGCTAATGTAAATTTCATACACAGCTTCCAAAAGGTTAAACAATGCTGCTTCACTCTACTGTGCCCAGAAAGCAAATGACAGCAAGAGGCTCAACCCTGGTGCCAGGCTGGGCTAAGTCCTTATGCAGAAAGTTCTCCCAGCAATAAGGTCTTGCTCTCTGCTTAGGAGAGATGGTCCATGCCCTTTAACAGAGTTCCCTGAAAACTAATGACTCAGCGCACACACACAACACCCACTCAACTTTCTGGACTCAAGAGTGAAGATGGTGGTAGAGGATGGGGAAAACAGAGATGGAATTATTTGCATGTTTACTTTATTAATATGTATTTTTAAACAACTTTAGCAAATATGCTTGCTGCATATCATTGTCCTCTCCCACTCGTCCTCAACTTAGCATGCTGACTCCACCTCCTCTCATTCAATCAATTTGTATTGAGTGATAAGAGGTGTATCACTCAATACAGGTGCTGTATGATAGTATGATAAGCACCCCTAAAGGTAGTCAGGGTATAACAATGAAGAATTCAGTTAACTGCTTTGCCCCCAGGAAGTTTATATTCTTGGAGAAGCTGACATTAAGCTTAGTTTGGACTGTGTTGAATGTTATGGAGAAAACTAAACTGAGGTGATGGTATAACAAGCAGAGAGATGGGGGTGGAGCATTTGGTGTATAAAATTTAGAGAATGAGTTGTGGAGACCTCCATAAAGAGGGGATATTTAAACTAACAATAGGATGACCAGCAGGGGTCAACTATCTAAAGATGTGTAAAGGCCCCAGGCAGCAGGACTAATATTGCATGTTCAAGGCTAGGTAGGAGGCTAGTGTGTCCAGAAAGAGTGAGAGTGGAAAAAGTGATGATCAGGGACTGGGTAGTGGAGGGCCTCATAACCATTCTGGGTTTTATGGTCCATACAATAGGGAAGCAAAGAAGGATTTTAATCAGGAAAGCATGATGATCTGATGTAGACTTTGAGAAGATCAATTTGATCATAGTGTGTAGAACGGATTGTAGAGAAACAAGATTATAGACACAGAGATGCATCCAGAGAGGATTAGAACAGACCAAATGACAGAGAATGGTAGCTTGGACCAGCAGGCTATTGTGTGCTTCTGCACAGACTCTAGTACAAATATGTCCAAGCCAGAGGGCAAATGGGAGTCAAAATCTAGCCTCCACTCATCTTCCCTGGAATCCAGCTAGACAAGGGCGAATGCAGGCTGAAAGGGGAACTGCTTTGACAATTTGTCCATTCCAAAGGAACACCTTTTTCCCTATACATGGAGTTGACTTATCAGCTTGGGGAGCCCCTTACCCAGGATAGCCCCAGTACAATGGAGAGAAGAGCTTCAGTGGAGGAAATACCATAAAAAGTGACCTGAATAGAACTTGGTAATGAATTCAATTGGAGGTGAGTGGAAAGAGAAAAATTTAAAGTGACTCATAGCTTTTGGCATTGAGTATCAAAGTGAGTTGTTCCACTTACTGAGATGGGGAAGTCTGGAAAAGAAGCACTTTGTAGTGCTAAAAAACCAGAAGTTTTCTTTCAAACACATTAATTGAACTTTCCATTAGATATCAGATGAACAGTCAGGTAGGGAGAGAGTTTGGAAATAGAGGAGAGGGCTAAAATCAGTTGGAAGGCGGTAACAATTAGAGGTCAGACAGAAGAAAGGAGCCAGCAAGTTCCATGCTTGACTCATTTAGCCTCTAACATGCACTTATGCAATGAAACAGGACATGGAGACCATTTGTTCCAGAAATGGCTGCCTGGCAGGTGGAGGCTGGGTGGTGCTCACTCAACATGTGTTTTATAGTTCATTTTCAATCAAGGGCTCCCGTATAAATCCAGACAGTAGATCATCTACAAATTTAATTAACTGTATTTTTGCAGAATCTCAATTTGACCATAAAAATTTAATGCTTAATATAGTTTAAGGTTCAATGGCCTTTCTTTTTACAAGGAGACAAATGAAATGGCCACAGATTAATTTTTCCAGTCATCCCCAATATATCAGGGTTATGAAGACAACTAGAAGAGTGGATATTACAAGTCTAAGTCTGAATATTGGATAAAATAAAGGATTCAACTATCTTCTACTAAACTTTCCTTAAACAAGAATTATTTACTTAATTGTTTGCTCAGAGTAACATCTAACTAGTGCTTCCTGCAGCTAGTCTCAGAAGCCAAGTAGCTCATACCTAGGTGGAATGACTGCATCACCTTCTAATACCCTTTGCCTTCGGGCACAGACAGGTAGACAGGTACTATGTGCGGTTGCTATTAATAATGAAAACAAAACACTCTGCATTAATTTTGGCCAGAGCCATAAATATTTATAAGGACCAGGGTGAATTCATTCACATTTTTAGATCTGCTAATTTAGGGAGAGTTGTCATGAGAACATTGGACCAAGATTTCAGTCTTGCTCTGTCGTTTGCTAGTTGTGACTATGGGCAAAACAATTACCATCAGTTTCTTCAGCTATAAAAGGGGGATAGGAATGCCTAATCTGGCTACTTCACAGGGGCATTGAGCAAATTAAATGAAACAAGGGTATGTAAATTTACCTGACATTTCTATTGCTAGGAAAAGTGAATTCAGGTACACTAAAACTCAGGTTTGTATCTGACCTTATCATTGCTGGAATAATCAGAAATCAAATCAGTATCTGATACTGACACAAAACAAAGTTCAGGACACAGTATTTGATCAACAGATATTCGTTTCTTTCTGTCCATGCTTCCTCCATTGCTCACCAGAAGAGCATACAGAGATTAGTTAGTTCAAGTTTGCTTCAGATATGAGGAAAACAAAGCCCAGGGAGGTGAAATGGCATACTTCTGGTTTCACACTAAATGTCACTCAGCCCAACTTTTCCCATCTGTTAAGTAAGAGATTAGAATAGATAGGTCATTTAAAAACCGTGTTATACGGCAGATCCCACCCACAGCAGGGGAGAAGGAGACAAAATATGGCTCCATTCACCCAGGGCAGATCTGCTTTCAGGGTACTATATATTCTAGTTCTGCATAAGATGAATTAGAAAAGAGGTCTGCTGCTAACAAAAACAACATATTTTAAAGCAACTCTTAGGTTATGAGAATTGACACACTGGCTTGGCGATTGCAGACTCTTTGAGGGCGAGAATATTGTTGAAATGTTAATATCTCCAGGCAGGGCACAGCTCTACAATTCACCTGGTCCCCTCAGCTTTCTTTTGCCTTATACCAGCCTATTTCACCCCCCTCCTCGCCATCACCATATTTTAAAATCGTGTATAAAATCCTATGGTTCACTTGCTTAAGTTCTTATTTCCATACTTAGGATGCCAATATGGCTGTTGTGAAATATAATACCAGTGTATTATACATAGCAGTGTAAGCAGTCCAGGGCTAATGTGGCAGTTCCATGGTATCTGGGAATAATATACTTCCTGGCTTCTTGTCCTGCCATTCTTAACCTGCCATTAGGCATCCTTGAGCCCAGATAAAGCTCAAGATTGGTAAAGAGAAAAGAGGAGAATGTGTACTGGGAGACAGTTGTGGGTTTATGCCAAATTTTTCCTATTAAATTTTAAATTTTGGGAGCACCTGGGTGGCTCAGTCAGGTGAGTGTCCGACCTCGGCTCAGGTCGTGATCTCACAGCTCATGAGTTCGAGCCCCATGTCAGGCTCTGTGCTGACAGGTCAGAGCCTGGAGCCTGCTTCAGATTCTGTGTCTCCCTCTCTCTCTGCCCCTAACACACTCGCATTCTGTCTCTGTCTCTCTCAAAAATAAATAAACATTAAAAATTTTTTTTAATTATGAGGGCAGAGGCCATGAGATAAACATCTGAATACCTTACATGATGCCCAGTTATGTGCAAAATTTGTGCAAGTAGCTGCATAACACTCATATACAGTAAGAAGGAAATTAATAGATAAAGGAAAGATCTAGGAAAAGCAGGTTGAGTAAGTGGGAGAAATTTAATTTTAGACATGATTAACTTGAATACTTGCTAGGCATTAAGTGGAGAGGTCAAGTTGACAATTGTTTAGACCAATCTTCAGTGTGAAGCAAAGACTTGGCTAGGAATGCAAATTTGGAGGAATCAACATACAGATGAGATCTAGAGATTTAAATGAGATTTTAGGGGAATGGGTGTAGATAGAGTAAAAGCTCTAAGAACCAGATGCATGCACATTGAGAGGTTGAGGAGATAAGAAGAAAGAAACCAAGGAGGCTGAGAAATACCCCTTATGGTATTAGAGAGACCTGTTATTTCAGATACCAAGTGAAGGGTTTTAAGAAGGTAGTTTGTAGTGATCAGTTGTGTCAAATACTGCTAATAAGTAGAAAATCAGTAATCAAAAAATGAATATGAGATTTAGCAAGAAGTCATCAGCCATTGATCATTAATGGAACAGAATGTTACAAGCAAAAGCATGATTGGAACAGACTCAGGAAAGAAAGGAGAATTTTGCTGTAAAGAGAAAAAAGTGGAGTGTCAGCTGACAGGGAAATGGAGGGGGGGGGCAAGAAAACTTTTTTTGGTTAAGATGTGATAAATACTAGCCTATTTCATTTCTAATAGGAATGGTGTATTAAAGAGATAAAATTTAAAGATATGGAAAAGAGGGAATAATTGTAGCAATGTCCTTTAGTAGATGAGAGGTGATTGGATTTCTTATAGAAGTGAAAGAACCAATACTTAGGTAGGGGCATGGACACTTCATCCTTGGTCATTGTTGGGAAGGCACAGTACATGGGTGTCCATGCTGGCAAATGAGTAGATACGATGGAGGAGTGAGTGAAGATCTTTGCTCTTACTTCAACTTATTTCAGTGGAATAGGAACAAGATCGTCATTGAGAATGAGGGTGGAGGAGGAGGTATTGGAGCTTTTGAAGAAGAAGAAAATGAGATATAAAATGGTTATCTAAAAATGGGAGAGTGAATGGACCGAGATTGTATAGTATGCTTGCCTGGCAGCATCAAGAATCCCCTAAAGATTTATGCTCATGAATTTAAAATGAACCAAATCAGACCAGTTATGTGTTTTATTCAAGCCACATTCAACTGTACAGATGCAGGCACAAGGTAATGAAAGTGAGTCAAGGGTAATGTGAAAGGTAATGACTGATCTTGGAATTTAGGAAGGAAAGTGAGGTCATTTTGATGATAAAGTATAGTGAAAGGCAGTAAGATTAATAAACTGAATGTCCAAGTGGGCTTGAAGGACTATTGGGGTTGAGAGGTAGAAGTAGTGAGCAGAAAGATGGAGATGGTGGTCAGAGAGTGAGTTATAGGAAATTAGGATTTTTAGGATTAGGCTTAGGTTATAGGAAATTAGAAAGGGGTACAGTCATTTGTAACGGTACAGGCTGGAGTAGGGCTGGGTAAATGACCAACCAATAGATGAAAAGGAAGCCTGGAACTAGGACAAAAATCACACTTCTCCTAGGTCTTTATCCCAATTATCAAGGCCTAAGACAAGCCTCTGCTCTTGGAATAACACCCAGCTCCTCCACAAGTCAGTCATCAAGGTCAAGATGAGTGTGCATACCAGGGATTAAGAAGAAACCAGTGCATGAGGACTAAAATCCCTTAAACCCCTACCCCCCACCCCATTCCAAGTGTTAAGAGGGAGCTCCAAACCCTCTGATACACGTAGCTTTGCCAATGTTAAATGCTTTGAATCCACCAACCTGAATCGTACCATGCTATTCATTAGACCATTACTACACAGAGCCCCAAACCACCCCTCATCTTCCATACTCTAAACTTCATGTGGTTCTGCAGATCACCTGTTTTGCCCTCAATATCCCATTCATTGTATTACTCTGTGTGTAAGATCTGGCTCTCTCCTAAGAATAAAGATGCCCTAGGTGGCTCTTTTTTCCCCATACTTCTTGACCAGTGGGCATAGAAGTAGGGTTGTCTTTCTCTTTGCTTCTTATTGTGGCTTCCAAACAATTTCCCTTCCTTCCACTGTTGAAAAAATAAACAATGATCAAACCTCATGTTATCAGATTATACCAAACATTATCTCTCCCTGATGCTATCATCAAGCACCCCTACGTCACTTCCTAAATGCTCCAACACTTTGAGTTCCTGGCTCACTGTCATTTTCTTCATTACTATTCCTGCCTTAGATCATGCAACTTTAATATAAATATGAATGAATTATGTAGCACTTAACTTTCTTAATTCCATGGTCTACTAGTCTCCATTTTGTATATTCATCCACCAGTTTTAGCTACTCACTCCCACGAGTATACCTAGATCTGGTCACTACCTCTGTTAGTGAAGTCTGTAAAGGTTCTTAAACAGTATGCTTTATTGCCTTCCCCTTGACATTCATGAAAAGGATGTGGACCTATGAATTTGATCCATGTTCTAATTTCGACTTCTCTACTGACTGTCTGACCTCAAGCAAGCTCAAACTTTGATTTAATTTTTTATTGGTAACGGGAAAATAATATCGCTTTCTTCACAGGGTGGTTTTAAGGATTAGATGACATTATGTATGGTAACCCATAAAAGTATGACTTTTTTGCTACCTTTTGTACTGAAGAGGGAATATGACACACTGCTCAAGAACATAGATACTGCAGGTTGACTGCCACAGTTCAAAGCCAAATTCTAGTGCCTTAGTCACAAGATCTTGAGAAAATTTCTTAGTTGTTTTATGCCCTTGTATCCATATCTGTAAAATGAGGATAATAGCCATACCTGCATAAGACTGTATGCCAGAAAATGAAAATACTAACTTGAAAAGATACCTGCACCCCTATGCCATTGCAGTGTTATTTACAATAGCCAAGACATGGAAACAATCTAGGTATCAGTCTAGGAAAGAGTGAATAAGATGAATAAAGAAGAATAAAGAACATACACACAATGGAATATTACTTACCCACAAAAAAAGAATGAAATCTTACCATTTGCATAACATGGATGGACCTTGAGGGATTTATGCTAAAATAAATAAGTCAGACAGAGAAAGACAAATACCATATGATCTCACTTCTTTGTAGAATCTAAAAATAACACCAAAACTGAGCTCAAAGATGCAGCGAGTGTATTAGTGGATGCTAGAGATAGGCATGGGGGTTAGGTAAATGGATAAAGGGGGTCAAAATGTACAAATTACCAGTTACAAAAAATAAATAAGTCATGGGGATTTAAATTCTAACTTGGTGACTCCCGATAATACTGTATTGCATATTTGAACGTTGCTAAGAGAAATCTTGAAAGTTTTCATCACAAGAAAAATTTTTGTAACTATGTATGATGAGAGATGTTAACTAGACTCACTGTGGCGATTATTTCATAATAAAACACAAATAGCAAATCATTACGTTGCCCACCTGAAACTAATGTAATATTATAGGTCAATTATGCCTCAATTATGAAGAAAAAAGAGCATATGTTAAGGATTAGCAAACCACAGCCACAGGTCAAATGTCTGCTTTTATAAATAAAGTTTTATTGGAATGTAATCACACTCATTTAAGTACGGTTTCTGCTTTCCAGTTCCAACTGCAGAGTTGCGTAGTTGCAACAGACACCATGTGGAATGTTAATTCTAAAACACTGACCATATTGCTCTTCATAGACGTTTGCAGACTGCCGGTATACCCCATCATTTAAGAGTCTAGTACGTGTAAGCTTCTAATTAGCAATAATATATTTATTCTATGTAAAAGTCTATTTCAAGTTGTTCAACAATTATGGAAGATACTGGGTGTGGCAGGGCAAATAGAATAAACCACTTGCATTGTGAAGTTCTGTAGTAAAACTCTATTGCACATAGCCCTGTACAGAAGCTCAGAGTTCCCTGGGGTCAGTGGCAGAATTTTTACATTGGGCATAGGGCTCACTTGGCCTTTTACTGGATTTGCATGTCACTGCTGATGTTGTGACCAGCGTACCTCATGCCAAGGACAAAATATACTTCCAAGGCTATCATTTACATAAGATGCCTAACTGTTGTGCAAGATTTGCACAACAAGTTGGGGAGGATAAGCCTGCTAGTTAAACTAAGAAGTTCTCACAGAATACAATCATTCAAAAATAGTTTATTATATGTCTCTAGCAACTTTAGAAGCTGGATAATGCAGGGGCGCCTGGGTGGCGCAGTTGGTTAAGCGTCTGACTTCAGCCAGGTCACGATCTCACGGTCCGTGAGTTCGAGCCCCGCGTCAGGCTCTGGGCTGATGGCTCAGAGGCTGGAGCCTGTTTCCGATTCTGTGTCTCCCTCTCTCTCTGCCCCTCCCCCGTTCATGCTCTGTCTCTCTCTGTCCCAAAAATAAATAAACGTTGAAAAAAAATTTTTTAAAAATAAAAAAGCTGGATAATGCATTAAGAGAATAATAAAGGATGTCTAAATGGTATCTTCTACTTTATTGGATAAAATGCATAGAAATAGATTGTTGTCTTGAGTTGTACAAGGAAATTAAAGCACTTTATAAAAACGTGCTTATGTGCCACACATTGTAACACTTGAAAACAGAACAAAACCTGAACTCTTAGTACTTCGAATTGCTTCAATGCTTCTACTGGATATAACACATGGTATTAACTAGCACCAGCACTTACATGAAATGCATTCCCTTATTCTGTGTATTAACTCATGACAAAAGGCCCAAAGGTTTTCTCAGTAAAGTTGGGAAACCAGAAGACTGTTAATTATAGAGATGTGGTAGAGTGGTTACCAGTTAGGTTTAGCTGAACACCTCAGGCTTGAATGCCAGCATTGGCCACTTACTCCCCTACAAAAGGAAATAGGATGATTTCAATGTATTTATCCTCCCTCTATTAAGTAGTCATGAAGACTCAATGAGATGATGAATTTAAAGCACTTAGCACAGAGTACTATGCTAAATGAAATAAGTCAAAGAAAAAAAGATACCATATGAACTCACTTACATGTAGAATCTAAAAAACAAACAAACAAACAAACACCAGAAACAGACTCATAAATACAGACTAGTAACTCCCAGAGGAGAGGGAATAGGGGGATGGACAAATGGGTAAAGGAGATTAAGAAGTATAACCTTCCAGTATAAAATAAAGAAGTCACGGGGATTAAAAATATGCGTAGGGAATATAGGTCAATGTAGTTGCAATAACATTGTACGGTGACAGATGGTAGCTATACTTATCATGGTGAGCACTGTGTAATGTATAGAATTGTTGAATCACTGTTGTACTTCTGAAATTAATATAACATTTGTCAACTCTAATAAAAATGGGGGGCACTCTGCACAGTACCTGTTGCATAAGTTCTCAAATGTCAGCTGGTCATAGTAGCTGTTGTAATTCCCATTGTATTGTAAAAACTATAAGACACAGAATTACAGGCCTTTGGAGACAAATTTCAGTTATGGATGACTTCATTTCTAGTATGGGTGAGGATTCTAAATCCACAGTCAGTATTGTTTGATAAACCAGAAAATAAAAGGATTAACACCTAATAGACCTTAGCATTCCTGAAAACTAGATTTACATCAAAGTTTAAGTGTTTGGTGTTGACTTTCATAAGAGTTTGTGTCTATTTATTTATTTATTTTTTTAATGTTTATTTTAAAGAGAGAGTGTGAGCAGGGGGGAGGGGCAGAGAGAGAAAGGGACACACAAAATCTGAAACAGAGTCGAGGCTCTGAGCTATCAACAGAAAGCCTGATGCGGGGCTCGAACTCACAAACTATGAGATCACAACCTGCACCAACGTTGCATACTTAACTGACTGAGCCACCCAGGTGCCCCATAACAGTATGTATCTAAAGAAAAATACCACTCTTTCTAAAAGCCTAAGTAAACTTTAGTTATTATTTAATGAAATACAGCCTTTTATAGAGATAACTGCATCAATGGATCTTAGACATTCTCTAAAAAAAGCTCCATATAGGAAAACACTATTAGAGGTTAAAATAAAATAATAATTGAAAGATCTAATTAAAACTCCATATCTGAATATTAAGGAATTGTTTTTGGTTTTTGTTTTAATGGAGATATAATCCACACATAAATTTTACCCTTTGATTATGTACAATTCAGTTGTTTTTAATAGGCTCACAAAGTTGTGCAACCATCAACCACTCTATAATTCTGGAATTTTTTTTTTTTTTTTTTTGAGAAAGAGACAGACAGCAAGCAGGGGAGGGACAGAGAGTGAGGGAGACAGAATCCCAAGCAGGCTCTGCACTGCCAGCACAGAGCCTGATGTGGGGCTTGAACTCACAAACCGTGAAATCATGACCAGAACTGAAGTCAAGAGTCGGATGCTTAACTGACTGAGCCACTCAGGACCCCCTATAATTCTGGAATATTTTTATCATTCTACAGAGGAACTCCATACCTATTAGCAACCACTCTCCAGAATGTACATATAGACACTGTTTATTTCTTAATGCATGGTAATAGTATTATGATTATTTTAAAGAGTTCTTATATTTTGTGATATATCCTAAGATAAAGGTAAAATTACATGATATCTAGGAATTGTGCAAAATAATCCACAAGTGAAGATATAGTTAAGACAAGATTAACCATGTGCTAACAATTTTAATTCAAGATCATTATTTCTATTTTAGTATTTGTTTGAAACTCTCCATAATAAAAAAAAAGTTTAAACAAATATAACACAAAAATTTCAGGTAAGAATTTTAACCAAATCTACCTAAGAAATACCTTTCTGATATAAGTCTTTAACACTAAAAATAATTAGAATAAGGACTCTCAACTACAAAAGATGAATAAAAATATTACATTCCCATGTCACATAAACATGAAACATTTTATCTTTAACTAGTTCTTATTCAATCTTTGTGCACCCTTTTATCAGTGTCTTTTGTAAGTCACATGCAGTTTTGGAAGTAGCATAATAATATAGGAAACTGTCAGTAGCATAAAGCTTCTCCATTCAGAGAACCATTGACTTTTGATTAGAGATATTTAGTCCATTTACACTTAATCACTGATGATTGAATTTAAATATACAATTTTCCTAATTTTTTATTTCACCTGTTATAGGTTCCCCTTTTTCTCCTTTCATACATTTTTTTAAAATCAAATATATTTTGGGGCGCCTGGGTGGCGCAGTCAGTTAAGCGTCCGACTTCAGCCAGGTCACGATCTCGCGGTCCGGGAGTTCGAGCCCCGCATCAGGCTCTGGGCTGATGGCTCGGAGCCTGGAGCCTGTTTCCAATTCTGTGTCTCCCTCTCTCCCTGTCCCTCCCCCGTTCATGCTCTGTCTCTCTCTGTCCCAAAAATAAATAAAAACGTTGAAAAAAAAATTAAAAAAAAAATCAAATCAAATACATTTTTATTATTCCACTTTTTTTCTCATTTGTTAGTTTTCCCTGTTCATTTAGCACCAACCTTAGAGATTACAACATTCATCCCTAACTTACTGAGTTTAATGTAAATTAATTCATGTTACTATTTCCCAGATAATACAGAACTTTTGAACACTTTATCTCTATGTCTCTCCCACATTTTATACTAATGTTGACATGTATTTTATTTCTATTTTAAACCCCATAAGCCATTATTATTGTGGTATATAGTCAATATTCCTGCAGATTTACCCACATATTTATCGTTTTTGTTCTTAATTTTTTCCTATATTTCTAGGCCTGTAAGATTATGTTCTATATTTCTTAAGTTTTTTAGTTTCTCTTTTAGTATAGGTTTCCTAGTGATGAACTATCTCATTTTTTATTTGAAATGTCTTTATATTTGACTTCATAATTGAAGAATATCTCTGATTCTTCAATGGGTATAGTTAATTTTTTAGCACCTTAAAGACGTAATTTTATTGTCTTTTGGATTTATTTAGGTCCCTGGATATTTTCATGATTTTCTCTGTGTCATTGGCTTTTAGTAATTTTACTATGATGTGTCTAAGCATGGTTTTCTTTATATTTATTCTGATTGTTCGAATCTGTGGTTTGACATGTTTAATCTCTTTGGAGAAATTTTCTACCAATATTTTTCAAATGCTTCTTCTGCCCCTTTCTTACTTTCCCTCTCTTTCTATCACAAGTATGTTAGACTTTCCACATGTCTTATGTCTTTTCTCTATTTTCTATCTTTTTTTTTTCCTCACCGTAGCTGAGTGTGGATTTATTTTTTAATATCTTTCAGATGAGCTATATCTAATCTGGTATTAAATCTATCAATTGTGTCCTTGATTTCACTTACTGTAACTTTCAATTCTAGTATTTCTATATGATACAGAAATGAATAAATCCAAGTTTTTGATGAAATTTCCCATATTTTATTTTTTTTTATTTTTTATTTTTTTTTAAAAATTTTTTAACGTTTTATTTATTTTTGAGACAGGGAGAGACAGAGCATGAATAGGGGAGGGTCAGAGAGAGGGAGACACAGAATCTGAAACAGGCTCCAGGCTCTGAGCTGTCAGCACAGAGCCAGATGCGGGGCTCGAACTCACAGACCGCGAGATCATGACCTGAGCCGAAGTCAGCCGCTTAACCGACTGAGCCACCCAGGCGCCCCTGAAATTTCCCATATTTTAAAGTTTGCACCTTGTACCACCCAATCTCTGAATCACCAGTCTGTTTCTATTGTCTGTTTTCTCACTTGGATCTCTGGGTAATGTTTTAATTCTCCAGAAAAGAAGTTTTTGTTTTGTTTTGTTTTGTTTTGTTTTTTGTTATTTTTTTTTTTTAAGTTTCTGGCAGGTAACTAAACCTTCCCACCTTCACCCAATAAAGAACTAAGAAAATCAAAGTCGAATTTCATTCTTTGCAAAGCTGATATATTTCTGCTTCATCTTTCCTCCTAGGGTATGGTCCTTCAGGGGTCCCAATAGAAAGTCTCAAGTATTTACTAAAGCACCTTTACCTTCACAGGTCCTGAATTACAGTTTTTATTCTCTGCAACATAAAGAGATTGCTGACAATTCTGCTTGCTTTTTAGTTTCTTTGCAGCTACACTTTGCAAGCTGGCAAACACTCCAAGGAGAAACAGGTACAGAATATTGGATTCATGATATTTTTCCATTTCTCTGAGATCTTGGCCTCCCAACTCCTAGCTGACTTATCAGCCTCAAAATCCAATTTTGTCTCACCATGCCCCTAAGATTGTTAAAAGCTCTACTCAGTTTCTCAACCTCTCTCCTCAAGGCAACTATGAATCAACAGATACTTTGAGGAATAAAGCATCATAGAATGTCAAAACCCATTCAGTGTATTTCCCTTCTCTCTTGAATCCTGGCACCTCAATTTCTAGCTGACTTGGTAGTTCTCTGATTCTTTCAAGCATATTATTGTTTTTGTATTTTGTTGAGTTTTCTAGTTATTCTAGGCATGAGCAATGGATTGCTACAAACTATTCCTTTCAATCTAGAGACAGATCTTACATGTTTGGATGTAATAAAGTACATATATAAAACAATGGGATAAGGGGACAGGGGAACAAATGAAGAAAGACAGAGAAAGGGGGAGAATCTCTAGAAGGCTCCATGCTCAGCACAGAGTCCAACACGGAGCTCAATCTCATGACCCTGGGATCATAACGTGAGCTAAAATCAAGAGTTGGATGCTAAACCAACTGACTGAGCCACCCAGGTGCCCCGGTCCTTAACTCTTGATCTCAGGGGCTCTTTAATTTCTTCTTTTTTTTTTTAATTTTTAAATATTTATTTATTTTTGAGAGAGAGAGACAGAGACAGAACACAAGCAGAGGAGGGGCAGAGAGAGAGAGGGAGACACAGAATCTGAAGTAGGCTCCAGGCTCTGAGCAGTCAGCACAGAGCCCGATGTGGGGCTTGAACTCATGAACTATGAGATCGTGACCTGAGCCAAAATCAGGTGCTTAACCCACTGAGTCACTCAGGTGCTCCTTTACTTTCTTAATTCTTAAAGACTGCAAAGAACATTTGTTTAGGTGGGTTAGATCTATTAACATTGACCATATTAGAAATTAAAACTATAATTCTAATTTTTTAAAAATATTTTAAGTGTTTATTAATTTTAAATAGCAATAATAAACTCATTGCAGATTAACAAGTAATTTTATGAAAAGAATCTACTTTCCATAACAAAAAAATTGGTAGAAGAGTGGCAATGTTGTTCATTTTTGCAAATCTCTTTAGTGTCTATATTAATAGGATAGAGCTGGATTGTCTGTTATCTGATTCTGTATTCAGTCTATTACCATATATTGTTTTGGTTGAAATATATGAAGAAAATGTAGCCTCACACACAGGTGAGGGTTAAAAAAAGTTTTCATTATCAAACAGATTTATTTAAAGTATTAATGTCTGCCTTAAAAATACATCTGCATTTGCCTGATACTGTGCATATGAATTTTGCTGTTGTTACTTTATATTTATTTATATAGATAAAAAGCAGAAGAGTGTTGTTTTATAGTCTTTTCAGATAATTGTGGATTTCCTTGACAGTATACCTACACTCAAAGAGGAACAGTTTCTTAAACATTAGTTGCAGTGTAAAATCTGAAATTATATCAATGAAAGTTTTTTACTTTGTCACATTTAAATCCAGTGGTCTATTTTGCACTTCAAGTGGATTTTTTACTCATGGATGATTTGTTAACATTAGGCACCAGTCATCTGAGAAATATTGGTTGACCAAACTATACAGACCATTTCAATGTTGAAATATTTCATTATATAAAGTTAAAAAGCACACTCATTAATATTACCATCATTCTTATCCTAGAAGTCTAACTACTGAGAATCTATCATATTTGTGGTGTCAGAAACATGCTTGTCAAAACTTGATTTGTATCAATGGCAATAAACACTGTCAATATGTTTTTTTGAGTAACAGGCTCACTTCTTTTTTCATTTTCAAGACAATATTTACCAAATAATCATAATTGAAAAACAATAGCTGTATGGTATTCTCTCAAGAATGGTATTCCATGAAATCAGTGGTCATTTCAGCCTGCAACCCAATAACATACATGTTTTTGATATCCAGCAAAACTGTTCTATGCATGTTACCATTTTTTACATACGTATATATGTATACAATACACATATAATCAATCCTCATTATTCACAGATTTTTATTTGTGAACTGCTTACTCACTAAAACTTATTTGTAACTCCAAAGTCAATACTTGTGCTGCTTTCATGGTCATTCAGACATGCACAGTGGGGTGAAAATTTGGGCCATCTGATGTACACATTCCCAGATGGGCAGGAACAAGGCAACACCTGTCTCAGCTGTCATAATGTAAACAGGTATCCTTTCACAGTCTATTTACTGCCATGTTTTTGCATTTTTATGTTTTTTGTTGGTGATTTTGCTGTTTGAAATGGCCTCAAGCATAAGGTGAAAAATCTCTGGTATTCCTTAGTACAAGAAGACTGTAACAAGACTTATAAAACCAAAAAAGCAAAAAAAAACTAACCAAACAAACATATGTGTTAGACAAGCTTCCTTCAAGCATGAGTTACAATTCTGTTTTCCATGTGTTCAATGTTAATGAGTCAGTAATACATATTAAATAAAGTGTCTTTAAACAGAAAACACATAAAACAAGTTTATATACTGATTGGTTGACAAAAATGTTGTGATGAGAGACTCACAGGAATCTAATATTGGATTTCCCCTAAGGGCAATGGCACAGTGTTCACTAACTCATCTTTATAATAACTTTATAGAATAGAATTATGGCAAATAATGAGCATGAACTATATATACATCTGCATATACATATACATGTGTATAATATACATTATATACATGTATATATGTATATATACATGTGTAGTTGTAAAGACTAATGATTACTAAAGAGGATTTGGTGCCACTGCCTCCATTGGCTCTAAGGGACCAGTTTTTATACCATTACTTTTGTACCATCAGTACGAAAGGCAAATGCTACAGAAAATAACATCTTAGTATCGTTATGAAAATATTGTGATATTCTCCAAGGGTTAAAAAAAAAAAGTTTTCATTATCAAACAGATTTATTTAAAATATTAATGTCTGCCTTAAAAATACATCTGCATTTGCCTGATACTGTGCATATGAATTTTGCTGTTGTTACTTTTTATACATCCATGGAAATAGTTTCCAAATGCTTTAAACATTGCCAATTCCTCAGGATCGTAATAATAATTTGACAACAAATACTTACAAAATACTCATGCCTTTTCTTTTTTTATTTGTTAGGTTTTTTTTTGTTAATTCCCATAATATTATTAACTGCTCTTATGGTATCTCTGAATTACATTTTTTGAGATAAATATTAAAGAGTTTATAGATTACCCATTTACACATTTTAAGGCAGAAGATGATTATATCCAGGGACAGACTTGAGATAGTTATAAATGGAAGAGATAAACTTGGTTTGAGGTGATGGCAAAATAAAATTGTTAAAGGGAAGAGAGACATTTTTTATTTTTAAATTACAGATATTATTGCCCAAAGGGAGGGACAGACAAATAGGTCACTTATATTGCTTTCATGTCTAAAGTATAATTTCATGGGAGAAAAAGAAAAAGGATTATGATTTGTAAACAAAAAGGAAAGGATAGGTAATATGAATGGATAAAAGAGAAGATAAAGTGGAAATATGGATTAAAAGTGAAGAAAGATTGAGAAATTAAAAACAGACACATGTTTAGGACACGATTGTACAGGAGACCATCTTTCAATAAATCCTATCATTCCAGCCTGGTGGAGACTATTCTCTTACCCCTTCCTCATGTACTAGTAATTTTCTAAGGCTATTAAGGATGGGATTTGAATCTTTGAGGAGACGAGGCTGCAAAAACACTGGACTGAGTTGATATTGCCCCTTGTAGGGCTCACAGAGTGCTCTTCAAGACTAAATAACCCAGACTATGGGAAAGGCACTTATAGCCATAGAATGCATGAATGTTCATTCTTTCAATTATCCTGTAAAAATACTAATTATAGGGGCGCCTGGGTGACTCAGTCGGTTAAGCATCCGACTTCGGCTCAGGTCACGATCTCGCGGTCCGTGAGTTCCAGCCCCAGTGTCGGGCTCTGTGCTGACAGCTCAGAACCTGGAGCCTGTTTCAGATTCTGTGTCCCCCTCTCTCTCTGACCCTCCCCTGTTCATGCTGTCTCTCCCTGTCTCAAAAATAATAAATAAACGTTCAAAAAAATTACTAATTATAGAGTAGGAATTAAGGAAATTTTATCTTCTCTCTTTGAAGTTTTAAAGAGAGAGAGAAAAAAAAAAGAAGGAACAGTGGGGCATCAATTTGACCTTGACTCTGCAGCCCAAAGTTTCAGTTTCCCAATCATGGGAAATAAACTAGCTCTGGCCACACGGACTTGAGCCAAGCACAAGTCAAGGACACATGCTGGCTAATGGTAGACTGTGCAGTTGTTACTCTCTGGGTATTTTCCAAATTCCTTCAGTTACTGCTAAACACTTAGTATAAATTTGCCTCGGTTGTATGGGGTTGGGGGTGGAAGGTAGGAGGGTCTAAGCCCACAGTTAACGCAGAAGACAGTAGGCCCTCTCTTAAGCTTGAGAAATGATAGCAGCAGCAGTCACTGGTGGATGAAGGTAGACCCAGTAGAACCATGATACGTTGAGGGCCACGAGCATCACAGCCAGTGATGTAGCTGTTTGGGAAGGAGGACAGCATGGCAGAACCTAAAGACTTATTTCTGAGTAGGAGGCCTGGGTGGCTCAGTCCGTTAAGCATCTGACTCTTGATTTCTGCTCAGCTCATGATCTCACATTTCGTGGGCTGAGCACCATGTCGGGCCCTGCACTAATGATGTGGAGCTGGCTTGGGATTCTCTCTTTCTCCTTCTCTCTCTGCCCCTCCCCCACTCGAGCTCACTCTCTCTCTGTCTCTCAAAATAAATAAGTAAACTTAAGAAAATCATTAAAAAAGATGTATTTCTTCATAAATGCGGAAAAAGATGCAGGCTTTTTGAGAATTAATTTTAAGCAGCAAAGCAAGTAGGGGATCATGTTACATAAAAGCTATTAACTTCCTTAGTAGCTCTAGGGTCAGCAGGTTAAAAGACAAACTTGGGCTAAATTTTAATGTTTATGTTTCCTACAAATTGTCTTTTAATTAGTGTTTTGAGACTTTCCTCTGAAATCAGCAAGTGATACAAGAAAGAGGGGTCTCTTATTTGTTACGGAAACATTGCCTATTGCTTAGTTCACTATTCTACCCCTTCTACGGGACTTGCCCTAGAGGATGTTTCCCATTAATATCTTGGCTTTGTCCTTTCTCTACTAGTTTTACTAAAGCCAGGATTAGTCTAGCCCAGTATAACACACAACCCTGTGTGAAATTGTAACTTTATTTCTCCAACTTTGAAAATGGCTAACAGCCCTTATCAGCAAATAAACACCTCCTACTGCAGACAAGTAAAGTGATTGAGAAACCCATAAAAAGCCGAGGAAACAAAGCCCAATGAAGTTAAAACAAATTTCGGTGCTAGGTCTCCATTGATCTCAACAGTAAATACAAAAAGCAAACATGTTTATCGGCCCTCTTTTGATTATAAGTCAGTATTATTGCACTGTTTTCACATCTACTAGTAACTTCTTAGTTGGAATCTTCCAGTAAAACACTCAAAATGGGCATTTTTAGAGAGAGAGAGAGAGGCACAACTACTCAGATTCTAACTCGTAAAGTTGTGGGTTTTCTAGGGCTTACTTAGAATTATACCATACATGTGAATAGTAGAGTTCTAAAAACCAAACTCCAGCTTTATAAAACACATGTTTAAATTTTGTTGGATAAAGAAAATAGGCATCTTCAAATTGGAACAAAATATTTAGAATGCTCTTTCAAGAAATAACAGTCTAGTTAAATATAACTAATGAAATAGAGCACAAAGACTCATTCTTATAATGTGATCACGTATTAAACTGCATTTCTATACCTGACAGCAACAAAAAGTTTGAAAAAAATCATTTACCCTGAAAAAGAGAACACTTGTGATCATGATTGCTAATCATCAAATACTGTAAAACCCAGTAGCTAGAAAGTTTATACTTGATCTATGTAATCTCAAAGGTCTGAATTTAGATACTATCAGCAAAACCTATAGAGAGAAATATTTTGTCTAGAGACAAGTGAGGGTCCAAGTGTAGGATGAGCCTGAACTCACCTCCTACCCAGACACACCAAATCTACACTTAGATATAGCACAATTCCCCCTGCAGAAGAACGGAGGATTGATTGAACAGTCTGCACAACAGATGCTAGAGGGGCCACATAGAGAAGGGTGGGAGAGACAGAGACATGGTAATGAGAGGAACACCATCTCTCATGCAAGGACCTAAAGTAGGGAGGGATGTCACTGAGCCCATGCACAGAGTCACCCACCCTGGGCCCAGTGAAAACAACAGTGGTTTAAGGAGCAACTAGACTATAAGTGAAGGAAATCCATTTACTAGCCCTAGAATGCCTGCCAAATGGGTTGAGAACTGCTGGAACTCTCTCCAGGGTCAGAGGCCCCAGCCAGCACAATATTTTATTTTCCATCCACCCTGATAATGTCGGCAAGAGCAGGACCCAGATGTGCTAGCTGGTCAGTTAGGGCTATCCCAGTATGCTCCAGGCCCCTTATCTGCCCCAACTCAACTGTCCCACCAAGGAAGCCCCGGCACAGTGTGCTCCAAGACTCCCCTGCTTGCACCTCACCCAGCCATTCCATCAAGGCAACCCCAGTGCAGTGTGCCTCAAGACTCCCCAGCCTACACCTACTCCAACTCCAACTGTCCCATCATGGTGGCCCTGGCACAGCCACTGGCCCACACCCACTCCAGATGTCCTGTCACAATGGTCCTAGGACTGAATTCCCCCAAACACCAGAGCTAGGAACCACTCTAGCTCCAGCCATCCAGTCAAGGTAGCTTGCATGTGGAGTGCCTGGGGACCCCACCAGCCCACATCTGCACCAGCTAGCTGGTCTGCCAAAGCCTCCAGGTACATCCAATCTACACAGGGAATAGTCCTACACAAGGCTACTTCTTCAAGACCAGAAGATGTAGCTCTCCCACCTAATGGATAGAAACAAACAGAAAGTCAAATAAAATGAGGAGACAGGGAAATATGTTCCAGACAAAAGAACAAGATAAAACCCAAGGAGAAGAGGGACCCAATGAAATGGAGAAAAGTAATTTACCTGATAAAGAGTTAAAATTAATGGCCATCAAGATCTACCAAACTCAGGAGGAGAAGAATGGAAGAACAGAGTGAGAACCTCAACAGAGTTAGAAAATATAATAAAAAAAAACAATTATAACTAAAGAACCCAATAATAAAAATTAAAAAGACACTATGAGGAATTAATAGCAGATTAGATGATTCAGGACAGATCAAATTTGTGGAAGACAGAAGAGTGGAAATCAGCCAATCAGAAGAACAAAACAAAACAAAATGTTTTTAAATTAGGATAGTTTAAGGAAAATCTGGGACAACATGAAGTGTGCTGATATTCATATTACAGAGATCCCAGAAGGAGAAGAGAGAGAGAGACCAAAAAAAAAAATCTATGAAGAAATAATGGCTGAGAATTCCCTTAACCTGGAGAAGAAAACAGACATACAGGTCCAGGGAATGTAAAATTTCAACTAAGATGAACTCAAAAATATCCACACCTAGACATACTATAAACTAAAATGGCAAAATTTAAAGAGAGAATCTGAAAGGCAGCAAGAGAAAAACAATCATATACAAGGGAAATCCCATAAGACTATCAGGTGATTTTTCTGAAGAAACTTTGCAGACCAGAAGGGAGTGGCAGGATATATTTAAAGTGTTGAAAAGGAAAAACTTACAATGAAGAATACTCTGCCTGGAAAGGTTATCATTTGGAATTGAAGGAGAGATAAGAGTTTCCAGATAAACAAAATCTAAAGAAATTAATCACCAGTAAACTGGCCTTACAAGAAATATTAAAGGGTTGGTCTTCTTTAAGCAGAAAAAAAAAAAAAAAAAAAAAAGGCCTTAACCAGAAACAAGAAAATATATTAAGGAAAGAATCTCACTGGTAAAGGCAAGTATATAGTAAAGGCAGTGGACCAGGCATTTAAAAAGCTAGTTAGAATATAGTAAAATCAACTATAACTACAGTAAGTAGTTAAGGGATACACAAAAAGATGTAAAATGTGATCTCAAAACAAAACGTGGTGGTGGGGGGCTGGATAGAAATGTAGTGCTTTTAGAATGCATTTGAACTTAAACAACTGTCACCTTAAAATAGACTGCAAAATATATAGGTCAATATATATAAACCTTACAGTAACTAAAACCCAAAACCCTATATTAGATACACAAAATAATAAAGAGAAAGGAACCCAAACACTAAAGAAAACCACCAAACCACTAGAGATGAAGAGAAGAAGAAAAACAATAAAAGACAACAGAGAAGAATTACAAAAAGAATCAGAAAACAATTAACAAAATGGCAATAAGTACATATCTATCAATAGTTACTTTAAGTATAAATGCACTAAATGTTCCAAGGAAAAGACACAGGGTGGCTGAATGGATAAAAATACAAGATCCTTTTATATTCTGTGTACAAAAGACTCACTTGAGATCTAAAGACATACACAGGAGTGCTTGGGTGACTCAATCAGTTAAGTGTCAGACTCTTGATTTTGGCTCAGGTCATGGTTCATGATTCATGATTCATGGTTCATGAGGTTGAGTTCCATGAAGACAGCATGGAGCCTGCTTGAGATTCTCTCTCTCTCTCCCTCTCTCTCCCCAATCTTTGCTCTCTTTCTCTCTCTCTCTCAAAATAAATAAATAAACAAACATGAAAAAAAACTTAAACAGAAACACACACTGAAAGTGAAGGGATGGAGAAAGATACCCCATGCAAATGGAAACAAAAAGAAAACTGAAGTAACAATACTACTTAAGACAAAATAGACTTTAATTTTTTTTTAATTTTTTAAAGTTTAATTTATTTATTATGAGAGACAGACAAGGAAAGCAGGCGGGGGGGGGGAGGTGCAGAGAGAGAGGTAGAGAGAGAGAGAGTCCCAAGAAGGCTCTGCACTGTCAGCATGGAGCCTAATGCAGGGCTCAAACTAACAACCTATGAGATCATGACCTGAGCCAAATCAAGAGCCATATGCTTAACCAACTGAGCCACCCAGGCACCCCTAAGACAAAATAGAGTTTAAAGAAGACTGTAAGAAAATATAAGAAAGGGCATTACATAATAGTGAAAGGATCAACCCAAGAATAGGAAATAGCATTCATAAATATTTATGGACCCAACACAGGATAATCTAAATATATAAAGCAAATATTGAAATTCTCCCAGGAGCCACCACTCTTCCTCTTCCCGTAAGCAGCCTGAGGTGATCTCTGAAAATGGTTCACTATTCACTTGACCCGGAAAACCCGACAAAATCATGCAAATCAAGAGGTTCAAATCTTCGTGTTCACTTTAAGAACACACGGGAAACTGCCCAGGCCATCAGGGGTATGCATATCCGAAAAGCCACCAAGTATCTGAAAGATGTCACTTTGCAGAAGCAATGTGTGCCATTCCAACGCTACAATGGTGGAGTTGGTAGGTGTGCCCAGGCCAAACAGTGGGGCTGGACACAGGGTCGGTGGCCCAATAAAGAGTGCCGAATTTTTACTGCACATGCTCAAAAATGCAGAGAGTAATGCTGAACTTAAGGGTTTAGATGTAGATTCTCTGGTCATTGAGCACATCCAGGTGAACAAAGCCCCCAAAATGCGGCGTAGAACTTACAGAGCTCATGGTCGGATTAACCCATACATGAGCTCTCCCTGCCACATTGAGATGATCCTTACTGAAAAAGAGCAGATTTTTCCTAAACCAGAAGAGGAGGTTGCACAGAAGAAAAAGATATCCCAGAAGAAACTGAAGAAACAAAAACTTATGGCCCGGGAGTAAATTCTGCATGAAATACATGCAAATAAAAGTAAAAACAGAAAAAAATAAATAAATAAAAATAAAAATAAAGCAAATATTAACAGACATAAAGGGAGACATTGACAGCAATATAATAATAGTAGGAGAATTTAATACTACACTATCAATGGGTAGATCATCCAGACAGAAAATAGTGATACATTGGCCTTAAGGGACATTAGACTGGATGGACTTATTAGACATATATAGAACACTTAATCCCAAAACTGCACAATAACTATCTTTTCAAATGCACATAAAACATCTTCTAGGAGAAATCACATGTTAGTCCACAAAACAAGGTTCAAAAAATTCAAGAAGATAAGAATCATATCAAGAATCTTTTCTAACCGCAATGATATGAAACTCGAAATCAATTACAAGAAGAAACTAGGATAACACAAACATATGGAAAATAAACAATATCCTACTAAAAACCAAGGAGTTGATGAATAAATCAAAGAAAAGATAAAAAATACCTGGCAAGAAATGAAAATGCAAACAGAACTTTCCAAAATCTATAGGACACAGCACAAGCAGTTCTAAGAGGAACATTCATAGTGACATAAGCTTACTTCAAGAAACAAGATAAATCTCAAATAAACAATCTTACTTTACACATAAAGGAACTAGAAAAAGAAAAAAAAAACAAATTCCAAAGTTAGTGGAAGGAAGGAAATAAAAGGTCAGAGTGGAAATAAACAAAATAGAGACTAAAAGAAACAATAGAAAAGATCAATGAATCTAAAGCCAGTTTGCTGAAAATACAAACAAAACCAATAAACTTCTAGCCAGATTCATCAAGAACAAAAGAGAAAGAGAGAGGGATCCAAAATAAAATTAGAAATCAAAGAGGAAAAGTTATAACTGATACCCTAGATATATACAAAGGATCGTAAGAAACTACTCTGAACAATCATTTGCCAACAAGTTGGTAAACCTAGAAAAAATAAATTTCTAGAAATACTCAACCTTCCAAGACTGAATCACAAAGAAATAGAAAATCTGAATAGACCTATTACAAGTAATAAAATTGAAACAGTAATTTAAAAACTCCCCCAAACCAAAATTCAGGACAAGATTGATTGACAGGTGAATTCTACGTGTCACATAACCTTCCCACATTATACCAAAAAATTGAAGAGGAAAGAATGCTTCCAAACTCATTTTATAAGGCCAGACTTACTCTGATGCCAAAAACAGACATACCCCCCCACACACATACACATACACACACACACACACACACACACACACACACACACAAATTTAAAAAAAAAAGGAAAATGAGGGAAAAAATAAAATTACAGGCAAATATCCCTCATGAACATAGATGCAAAAATTCAGAAAAAATATTAGGAAACTGAATTTAACAATACATTTAAAGGATTATACATCACAATCAAGTGGAATTTATTCCAAGAATACAATAATGGTTCAACATCCATAAATCAACCAACATGATACAACACATTTACAGAAGATAAAGAGTATATGATTAACTCACTAGATGCAAAAAAAATGCATTGGACAAAATCCAAAATTTTTTCATGATAAAAACTCAACAACATAGGTATAAAAGGTACATACCTCAACAGAATAAAGGCCATATGTGACAAACCCACAGCTAACATCACACTCAATGGTGAAAAACTGAAGGCTTTTTCTTTAATATCAGAAACAAGACAACAATGCCAACTCTCACCATTTTTATTCAACATAATCCTAACCACAAAAATTAGGCAAGAAAAAGAAATAATAGGCATCTAAAATGGAACAGCAGTAAAACTGTCATTATTTACAGACAGGATACTACCTACATAAAATCATAAAGACTCCACCACAAAACTATTAGAATAAACAAATTCAATGGAGTCACAGGGTACAAAATTAGCATACAGATATTGATTGTGTCTCTATACACTATTAATTAGCTATCAGAAAGAAAAATAATAAAACAGTCCAGTTTACAACTGTATCAAATAAAATTCCTAGGAATAAATTTAACCATGGGGGTGAAAGACCTGTACACTGAAGACTATAAGACATTCATGGAAAAAAAAATGAAGACAACACAAATAAATGGAATGATATACAATGTTTGTGTATTGGAAGAATATCATTAAAATATCCATGCTACCAATAACAATCTACAGATTCAATTCAATCTCTACTAAAATTCCAATGGCATTGTTCACAGAACCAGAGCAAAGAGATCCAAAATTTGTATGCAACCATAAAACACCTCAAACACACAAAGCAATCTTGAGAAAGAGCAACAAAGCTGGAGATATCATGCTCCCTGATTTCATACTCTACTACAAAGCTATGGTGATCAAAACAGTATGGTACTGGAGCAAAATGAGACCCATAGATCTCATGGAACAGAATAGAAAGCCCAGAAATAAACCCATGCCTAATATGGTCAATTAATTTACTATAAAGAAGCCAAGACTATAGGATGTAGAAAAATGGTCTTTTCAATAAATAGAAAAGGATGAAACAATTATGGGTATGGAATAGAATATTTAAAACTCTAAGTTAATAAAAAAAATTTCCAGATATTAAACAAGACCTGAATTTATATATTCAAAAGGCCAATTTTGTATATGGAAAAATAGATAAAGGATGATTAACTAGAGTAAATGAATTCAATTCTCAACATAAAAGACAAATACAATAAAGGAAACAGAAGAAAGCAGAAGGAAAGGAAAAATAAAGTATAAATCTTAAAATGCTGGTTTACAGAAAATATCAACAAAATAGGCAAACCACTAACTCTCAATCAAGAAATAAAAAGAAAGACTGGGGGAAAAACAAGTATAACAAATATAACAAAGTATAACAAAAAACAAAAGAAATCACAAGGGGGATAGCAAGGCCTGAAATAGAAGAAATTTTTAAAAGATCTTCAAACGTTACTTCACACAACTTTACAGAAAATAGAAAATTTACATAAAATTGCTAGTTTCCAAGGAAAATATAATTTCCCAAAATTGGACCAATAAAGTTAAAAATACTCAGGCAAATTTCTATAGAGGAAATTGAGGAAATTATCAAAGTCCTACCCTTCAAAAACACCAAGGAGTGGATAGTACAAGATGGCAGTGTAGGAGGAACCTGAACTCACCTCTTCCTACAGACATACCAAATCTACAATTTCATGTAGAATAATTCCCACTGAAAGTATAAACTCAAAACTAGCTGAACAGCTCCCTCCACAACAAGGGATAAAACAGCGTATCAAGATGGGAGGAGGGCAGAGATATGGTCCTGCCAAAAACTCTATCCCCAATGCATCAACATACAATAGGAAGGAATCACAGAGGCTCAGAGCCTCTTCCCAAGTGAGGAGGAGTTTGTGCTCCATATGGATTATCCCAACCTTGGGAATATGCAGTAGCAAAATGAGGCCCCCAAAACATATGGCTTTGGAAATCAATAGGGCTCCTGTCCAGAGGACCCAGAGAGCTAGGAGGGATCTGAGATACTTCTTTTGAAGGTTTTGTGTGCTCTCAAAACAAAATAAACAGAAAAATAAAAACCAAAATTCAGATACAGGAAACTGATCAGTGGTTATCAGCGGGGAAAAGGATTGGAGAGTAGGCTAAAAAGGTGAAGGGGATAAATATGGCAATGCATGATAACCAGGCATATTTGCTGATCACTTTGTAACGTATGCAAATATTGAGTTATTATGTTGTATACCTGAAACTAGATGTTCTATATCGTTTTTTAAGAATAAAAAAAAAAAAAAGGAAAAAACAAACTCAGATGTTTCACAGAGGAATTTTATCAGAACTTCTACATCTGGATAATCACATTGTCACATAAATTATTCCAGAAGAAAAAAAAATGAAGACTTCCCCCCTTTTTTGTTTTATAAAGGAAGTAACATTGATACCTAAATCTGATAAATACATCATAAGGGCATGAAAAATATCATAATCCAGTTTCACTTACACACACACACACACATACACAAAAAGAGAACAAAGTATTAGCAAAAAGAACCCAACACTGTTTATAAAAATCTTCCAAGAATGGAAGATTATTATAATATTAGTTAATCCAATAATGTAAATTGCCATCTTAATAGAGCTAAGAAGGAAAATAATATAAATGGATTAGATATTAAATTTCAAAATAAATAATCATTCAAATAGAATAGGAATTGATATATACTTCCTTAACATAATAATGTAGTTCAAAGCATACACCTGCACACACACACACAGCTCCATCATAAACCATTACCTTACCTAATGGGGAAATATTAGAGGCACTCACAGTAAAATCAAGAAGAAGGCAGGAATGCCCAATGTCTTCAATACTATTAATTTGGAGGAATCAGTCAATACAATTGATAAAAGAAAGTAATGAAAAGCATAAGAAATAGGAAAGAAGTATAATTACTTCTTTCACAGATGACACAAGATGATAGTATAAATGGAAAGACCAAAAGGCTAAAAGATAAAATTAACACAAGCAATAAAATAATATAGTAACATAGTAGAATGTAAAATGGTCATTAAAAAATCCACAGCTTTACATTTGCAAGTGATATCCTGTTAGATGAAATGAGGAAAGGGAAGATGTCAGAATAGGATGTGCCAGAAATCCCTATCTTCACTTAGACAACAATTGCACAGGCAGAATCTGTCTGATGTAACTATTCTGGAACTGTGGAGTCTAGTGAAAGATTACAACTTCCAAAGAAAAGCTTGGAATGTAAATTGTGCCAAAACTCTGGCAATTTTAGCTCTTAGAAGCTTATACATAGCTTGCAATATCCAGGGTAGGCAAAAAGGACTTTGTCTTCCTAGTAGTTGGAGTCTGTGCTCTGATTATTTACTGCTTCTGACCACAGAAGTACAGACCAAGAGGCAGGCACCCATTCATTTTCGCACTTCCTCCATTGTTGCAAGGACCTCTCTCCCTCCAACTGAAATGGACTTCCAGGGGATTTAAAGTGCTGGCACCCCACCCCACCCCCACCCTTTTGGGAGCTTGACTTTAAAGACTAAGACATTCAAAAACAACTGCATATATGGGAAGAACTAGAAAGTGACTGCACATCCAGGGGAAAACTCAAAACACTGGAGAAGACCTTAAGCTTACACCTCAGGCTGATCCTTGGCAAAGACACAGCCTACAACAACAACAACAACAACAACAACAACAACAACAACAAATAAGAAGAAACAACAGTAACACAAAACAGAAAACCCTGGGGAAGGGGGAGACTCTGGTTTCAGAGTTACCATGTTATAAATTCAAAAGTCCAGCTTCAACAAAAAACACCACAAAACATACAAAGAAATGGAAAACTATAGTCCGTTTAAAGGAAAAAATATAGACAGAAAATGTCCTTGAAAAAGATGTGATGGCAGATATACTAGATAAAGATTTTTTTCAATGCCTGAAATATACTCAAAGAAGTAAAGAATGATAATGGAGAAAATCAAGAAATTTAACGTGTGAACAAAATGAAAACATCAATAAAGAGACATAAGCCCTAAGAAACCAAAAAGAAATCTTGGAGCTGAAAAGTACAATAATTGAAATAAAAAATTCACTAGAAATATCCAAAGGCAGATTTGAACAGGCAGAAGACAGTCAGTCAACCTGAATATAGGACAGTTGAAATTCTTGAAACTGAATAACAGAAAGAAAAAAAGAATTAAAAGTGAACAGAGTCCATGGAACTTGTAGGACACCATTAAGTGGACCAGTATATGCACTGTGGGAGTTCCAGGGGGAAAGACAGAGAAAGAATGTGGCAGAGAGAATATCTGAAGAAATACTAACTAAAAATTCCCATATTTGATGAAGTGCATAAGCATCAATATTCAAGAAGCTCAATGAACTCCAAGTAAGATGAATTCAAAGAGACTCACACTGAGACACATATAACCAAACTGTTGAAACACAAAGAAAGAATCTTAAAAGCAGGAAGAGAAAAGTGATTCATGATATGTAAGGGAGTCTCAATAATATTATCAAATTTCTCATTAGAAATTTGGAGACCAGAGGGCAATAGGCCCATATATACAAACTGCTAAAAGAAGAAAACTGTCAATCAAGCGTCCTATCTCGCAAAGCTGTTCTTCCAAAGTGAAGGAGAATATAAGAAATTTCCAGAAGAATAAAGGCTGAAAAATTTCTTACCACTTGACCCACCTTGCAAGATATGCTCAAAGGAGTCCTACAGGGTGAAATGAAAGGACTCTAGAGAGTAACATGTAGCTGTATGAGAAAATATAAGTTTTAATAAAGGCAAATACATGGGTAATGATAATAGGCAGTATTATAACTATTGTTTGTAACTTTTTGTTTTCTGTATGATTTCAGAGACTAAAGCATTTTAAAGAAACAATTAGCCTAAAAGCTAATATTATTATAATAATGGTTTGTAACTCCAAATTTTGTCTTCTACATAATTTAAGAGACTAATGCATTTAAAAGATTAGTTTATGTTTTGGGGCACACACGTATAAAGAAATAATTTTGTGATATCGAAGGCCAAAAGGGGTAAAGATGGAGATGTAAAGGAGCACAGTCTTTGTATGTTACTGAAGTTAAACTGCTGTAAGTTCAAATTGGAGTGTTATAACTTGAGGACGTTAAATGTAATCTACATCATAATCACAATGAAAATATTTATAGAACATATAGCAAAAAAAGGAGAAAGAGATTTAAACATTTTACAACAGAAAATTAACCACAAAAGGCAGAACTAATGTAGCAATGGAGGCACAGAAAAGCTGCAAACATATAGAAAACAAATAGCAAAATGACAGAAGTAACCCCCTCCTTTTTAAAAAAAATTTTTTTTTAACATTTATTTATTATTGAGAGATAGAGAGGAGAGACAGAGCATGAGCATGGGAGGGGCAGAGCGAGGAGGAGACAAAGAAAGGAGGAGACACAGAATCCCAAGGAGGCTCCAGGCTCTGAGCTGTTAGCAGGGCTTGAACTCACAAACTCACAAACTCCTTATCAATTATTACTTCAAAGGTAGATAGATTAAACTTTCAGAGAAAGAGAAAAAGAGATTGATTGTGTGAATACAAACACAATATCCAACTATATGCTGTCTATAGAAAGGTCACTTTAGTTTTTTAAATGTTTATTTATTTATTTTGAAAGAGAGGGAGAAAGGGAGAGGGCCTGTAAGGCGGGGAAGGGCAGACAAAGAGGGAGAGAGAGAATCCCAAGCAGACTCCAAGCTGGCAATGCAGAGCCCTACTCAGAGCTACATCTCTCTTACAAACCATGAGACCATGACTCGAGCCGAAATCGAGTCAGATGCTTAACTGACTGAGCCACCCCAGTGTCCTGAGACTCATTTTAGATCTAGAGACACAACTCAGTTGAAAGTGAAAGGATGTAAGAAGACATTTCGTGCAAACAGTAACTAATACTAACTATACTAATATCAGAAAAAAATAGACTGTAATAACAAGGTTACAAAAGACAAAGGATGATATTACATATTAATAAAGAGTTCAATGCAGCAAGAAGATCTAACAATTATAAATTTTTACACACTTAATGACCAATTGACAAAATATATGATGCAAACACTAACAGAAATAGTTCTAAAATCACAGTTGGAGACTTCAACACCCACTCTCCATATGGTTAGAACAACCAGACAGAAGGTAAGGAAATAGAGGACTTAAACAACGGTCAAACCAACTAGCTCCAACAGGAGTTACAGAATAACAGCATACACATATTTCCCAACTGCACAGGAGACATTCTCCAGGATAGATCATATACTAGACTACACATTAAGTCTCAATAGATTATAAATGTTAGGTAGGTACCATACAAAGTATCTTCTCCAATCACAGTGGGATGAAGTTAAAAAACAATCACAGAAACAAAACTGAGAAACTTGAAAATTTGTGGAAATTAAATAAGACTCTCTTTAACAACCAAGGGGTCAAAAAAGAAATCACAGGGGAAATTAGAAAATACTAAGAGAATGAAAATGAAAATACAACATATCAAACTTATGGGACACAATGAAAACACTGTTAAGTGGGAAATTTATAGCTTTAAATGCTTACATTAAAAAACAAAAAAGGGGCGCCTGGGTGGCGCAGTCGGTTAAGCGTCCGACTTCAGCCAGGTCACGATCTTGCGGTCCGGGAGTTCGAGCCCCGCGTCAGGCTCTGGGCTGATGGCTCGGAGCCTGGAGCCTGTTTCCGATTCTGTGTCTCCCTCTCTCTCTGCCCCTCCCCCGTTCATGCTCTCTCTCTGTCCCAAAAATAAATAAAAACGTTAAAAAAAATTTTTTTTAAATAAAATAAAATAAAATAAAAAACAAAAAAGATCCAAATCCACAACTTAACACTTTAAGGAATTAGAAAAAAATGAATAAACTAAACCCAAACCTAGCAAAAGTAAGGAAATAATAGACATTGGAGAAAAGATAAAGAAAGTAGAAAATAGAGAAAAACACAGAAAGTTAATAAAATAAAAAGTTGGTTATTTCAAAAGATATTAAAAATGACAAATATTTACCTAGATAGACTAAAAAAAGGTAATACTCAAAATACTAAAATCATAAATGAACATGTGGACATTATTGATTCTATAAGAATACAAAGAATGTAAAAGATTACTCTCAACAGCTATATGCCAACAAATTGGATAACCTAGATGAAATGGACATAGTTCTAGAAACTTAACACCTACCAAGACTAAATCACCAGGAAATACAAAATCTTAATAGACTTATCACCAGTAAAGAGATTGAATACACAATCAAAAATCTCCTCCTGACAGGAGGAGAGGTGTCAACATGGTGGAGAAATAGGGGGACCCGAAGTTCCCTTGTCCCTCAAACACAGCAGTATTGAGGCCAGAAGACAGAATTCCAGTAGTCTGGGCTACATAGTGACAGACACATCTCCAGGGGCCCATGTGGACAACCTGGCGGACATAGGTGCATGATTGCGAATTGGGAGAGATAAAACGGGCAGAGTAGGCACAGAAGGAAGGGATCAATCCCATTCTGTAGAGATGCAAAAGGAAGAGAAAGAGAGGCTGGGGAAGTATAGGATTGTATTTGGACAAGAGAAAAACCACAGACCGGGGAACAGAAAAAAACAGAGAAAGAACCAATTTCTAACACAATCCAGCATTTTCTAACACAAAAAGCCTGGGGTCAGTAGCAACCTCAGAGGTGCAGTCAGAGAGAGAAGTCCCCTCCCTTGAGTGCTGTGGGAAGAAGGCATATAGCCACTCTAAGGACAAAAAATCCTGCAGACACCTGCCAGCCAGAGGTCCTTTGTCACCTGGGCAGAGTGGCACTACCCTAGAACCCTGGTGCGTGGCGTGGGATCCTTTAAGCATCAGGGTTTGAATCCCAGCCAAGGGCCTGGGAGGTACAGAAGACTGTGGAGCTGGACAAACTGGCCCACTCATGCCCACATGGGACTGTGAGGAAGGCCTGAACAGACTGGTCTGGGACACCCAGTCAGGGAAGGAGAGACTGGGATGTTGCTATTTTCCCCCCTTTCATCAACAAGGTGGGGCTTCAGGGACCAGACAATGTGCCCACAGTGGAGGCAGGACCCACCTACATCCAAAACATGCCCCTATGTGCCTGGTAACTGGGAACCTACTAGAACAAGATGGACACTGACCTAACCAGAGGGCCCCTCCTCCAGACCAGCGCATGAAGATTAAAGAACATCCTACTAAAGAATGAATGGGTCAACTAGGCAATTAAAGAAGAAATTTTAAAGAATTTATATGGAAGCATATGAAAATGAAAACACAACAGTCGAAACCCTTTGGGATGCAGCAAAGGCAGTCCTAAGAGGAAAATACATGGCAATCCAGGCCTAATTCAAGAAATAAGAAAAATCCTAAATACAAAATCTAACTGCACACCTAAAGGAACTAGAAGCATAATAGTAAAGAAACCCCAAAGCCAACAGAAGGGAAATAAAAATTAGAGCAGAAATACACAGTATAGAATACAAAACAAACAAACAAACAAACAAAAAACACCCAAAAAACAGTAGAACACATCAATAAATCTAACAGCTGGTTTTTTGAAAAAATAAAACAAAATCAATAAACCCCTAGCCAGACTTTTCAAAAAGAGAAAAGAGAGACACCAAATAGATAAAATCACAAATGACAGAGAAGAGATCACAACCAACACAACAGAAATACAAACAATTATTAGAGAATACTATGAAAAATTATGTGCCAACAAACTGGACAACCTGGAAGAAATGGACAAATTCCTAGACACCCACACACTACCAAAACTCAAATGGGAAGAAATAGAAAATTTGAACAGACCCATAACCACCAAAGAAATTGAATCACTTATCAAAAATCTCCCAACACATAAGAGTCCTGGGCCAGATGACTTCCCAGGGGAACTCTACCAGACATTTATTTTATTTTATTTTTTTAATTTTTTTTCAACGTTTTTTATTTATTTTTGGGACAGAGAGAGACAGAGCATGAACGGGGGAGGGGCAGAGAGAGAGGGAGACACAGAATCGGAAACAGGCTCCAGGCTCCGAGCCATCAGCCCAGAGCCTAACGTGGGGCTCGAACTCACGGACCGCGAGATGGTGACCTGGTTGAAGTCGGACGCCTAACCAACTGCGCCACCCAGGCGCCCCTCTACCAGACATTTAAAGCAGAGTTAATACCTATCCTTCTCAAGCTGTTCCAAAAAATAAAAATGGAAGGAAAGCTTCTGGACTCATTCTATGAAGTCAGCATTACCTTGATTCCCAAATCAGACACAGACCCCACTAAAAAGGAGAATTACAGGCCAATATCCCTGATGAACATGGATGTAAAAATTCTCAACAAGATACTAGCAAATCGAATTCAACAGTATATTAAAAGAATTATTCACCATGATCAAGTGTGATTCATTTTTGGACTACAGGGCTGGTACAATATTATCAAATCAATCAATGTGATACATCACATTAATAGAAGAAAGGAGAAGAACCATATGATCATGTCAATAGATGCAGAAAAAGTATTTGACAAAATACAACGTCCTCTCTTAATAAAAACCCTTAAGAAAGTTGGAATAGAAGGAACATACCTACACATCAAAAAAGCCATATATGAAAAGCCCACAGATAATGTCATCCTCAATGAGGAAAACCTGAGAGCTTTCCCCATAAGACCAGGGATGTCCACTCTCACCACTGTTGTTTAACATAGTGTTAGAAGTCCTAGCCTCAGCAATCAGACAACAAAATGAAATAAAAAGCATTCAAATTGGCAAAAAAAAAAGAGTCAAAATTTACTTTTTGCAGATGACATGATACTCTACATGGAAAACCTGAAAGACTCCACCAAGAAGCTGCTAGAACTGATACATGAATTCAGCAAAGTCTCAGGATATGAAATAAATGTACAGAAATCAGTTGCATTTCTATACACCAATAATGCAGCAACAGAAAAAGAAATCAAGGAATCAATCCCATTTACAATTGCACCAAGAACCATAAAATACCTAGGAATAAACCCAACCAAAGATGTGAAAGTCTGCATCTGAAAGCTATAGAAAACTTATGAAAGAAATTGAAGAAGACACAAAGAAATGGGAAACATTCCATGCTCATGGATTGGAAGAACAAATATTGTTAAAATGTCAATAATACCCAAAGCAATCTACACATTAAGTGAAGTCCCAATCAAAATTGCACCAGCATTCTTCTCAGAACTAGAATAAACAATGCTAAAATTTTTATGGAACCACAAAAGACCCCAAATAGCAAAGTAATGTTGAAAAAGAAAACCAAAGTGGAAGGCATCACAATCCCAGACTTTAGCCTCTACTACAAAGCTGTAATCATCAAGACAGTATGGTATTGGCACAAGAACAGACATATAGACCAATGGAATAGAATATAGAACCCAGAATTTGATCCACAAGTGTATGACCAACTAATCTTTGACAAAGCAGGAAAGAGTATCCAATGGAAAAAAGACAGTCTCTTTAGCAAATGGTGCTGGGAGAACTGGACAGCAACATGCAGAAGAATGAAACTGGACCACTTTCTTACACCATACACAAAAATAAACTCAAAATGGATGAAAGACCTAAATGTGAGACAGGAAACCATCAAAACCTTAGAGGAGAAAGCAGGAAAAAAATTCTTTGATCTCGGCTGCAGCAATTTCTTACTCAACACATCTCTAAAGGCAAGGGAATTAAAAGCAAAAATGAACTATTGGGACCTCATCAAAATAAAAAGCTTCTACATTGCAAAGGAAACAATCAGCAAAACTAAAAGGCAATCGACAGAATGGGAAATGATATTTGCAAATGACATATCGGATAAAGGGCTAGTATCCAAAATCTATAAAGAACTCACCAAACTCCACATCCAGAAAACAAATAATCCAGTGAATAAATGGGCAAAGACATGAATAGACACTTTTCCAAAGAGAAGACAGCCAGATGGCCAACAGACACATGAAAAGATTCTCAACATCGATCATCATCAGGGAAATACAAATCAAAACCACATTGAGATACCACCTCACACCAGTCAGAGTGGCTAAAATTAACAACTCAGGAAAGAAAAGATGTTGGTGAGGATGGGGAGAAATGGAAAGCCTCTTGCACTGTTGGTGGGAATGCAAACTGGCGCAGCCACTCTGGAAAACAGTGTGGAGGTCCCTCAAAAATTTGAAAATAGAATTACCCTGTGACCCATCAACAGCACGACTAGGAATTTATCCAAAGCATGTGGAATGCTGAATCATAGGGGCACATGTACTCCAATGTTTACTGCAGCACTATCAACAATAACCAAATTATGGAAAGAGCACAAATGTCTATCAACTGACAGATTGATAAAGAAGATGTGGTTTATATGTACAAAGGAATACTACTTGGCAATAAGAATGAAATCTTGACACTTGCAACAACATCGATGGAACTGGAGGGTATTATGCTAATTGAAATAAGTCAGTCAGAGAAAAACAGATATATGTTTTCACTCATATATAGAATTTAAGAAACTTAACAGAAGACCATGGGGGAAGGGAAGGGGAAAAAATAGTTTCAAACAGAGAGGGAGGCAAACCATAAGAGACTCTTAAATACAAAGAACAAACTGAGGGTGGATGAGGGTGTAGGGGAGAGGGGGAAATGGGTGATGGGCACTGAGGAGGGCACTTGTTGGGATGAGCACTGGGTGTTATATGTGAGTGATGAATCATGGGAATCTACTCCCAAAGTCAAGAGCACACTGTATACACTGTATACATTAACTTGATAATAAATTATTAAAAAAAAAAAATCTCCTGACAAGGAAAAGCCCTGGTCCTTATGGTTTCACTGGTGAGTTTTACCAAACATTTTAAAAAGAACTAATTTTCATCTTTCTCAAAATTTTCCAGAAAGTTGAACAGGAATGAAAATTTCCTAATGTTCATACATTCTATGAGGCCAGCATTATTACCCTGATAGTAAGCCCAGACAAAGGCACTACAGGAAAACTACAGACTAATATCCTTTATGAACATTGATGCAAAGCTCAACAAAATACTAGCAAACCAAATTCACCAGCATAGTAAAAGGATTATACACCATGACCAATGGGATTCATTTCCAGAATGCAAGAATGTTCAATATATGAAAATTAATCAATTTAATATAACACATTAACAAAATGTAAAAAAAAACCCTCATGATCATCTCAGCTGATACCAAAAAAATTAGACAAAATTCAATAGCCTTTATGATAAAAACAAAAAAAAAATCTATAAATAGGTTGAAAGAGTAAAAGTTTTTCCTCTATTATTAGGAAAAAGACAAGGATGCCCATTTTTGCCACTTCTATTTAACATTGTACAGCAAGTTCCAGCTAGAACAATTAGGCAAGAAATAGATGTAAAAGGCACCCAAACTGAAACAGAAGTAAAATTGTCTCTGTTCATAGACAATATGACCTTATGTATAGAAAACTCTAAACATTCCCCAAAAAACTATTATAGCTAATAAATGAATTCAGCAAAGTAGCATGATACCAAGTCAACACACAAAATAAGTTGCATTTCTATACACTAATAATGATCAAAGAAGAAATTATGAAAACAGTTCCAATTATAATTCCATTTTTAAAATATTTGGAAATTAACCAAGGAGGTGATGGACTTATACAATGCAAACTACAAAAAGTTGCTAAGAGCAATTTATGAAGACATAAATAAAAATACATCTATGTTCATGGATTGGAAGACTTAATACTGTTAAGATGCCAAATATGGCCCAAAGCAACCTACATATTCAATGCAATCCCTCTGGAAATCCTAATAATGTTTCTTTCAGAAAAAGAAAATTCCATCCTAAAATTCATTTACAATCTCAATAGACCCTTGGTAGCCAAAACAATTTTGAAAAAGAACAAACCTGGAGGACTTTAAATACTCTCCTATATGGTCAAACAATTTTTTGACAAGGATGCTAAGACCACTTAATGTGGACAGAATAGTCTCTTTAATAAGTGGTTCTGGGAAAACTGTCACAGACTGTCACAAGAATGAAGTTGGACCCTTACCTAATATCATATATAAAAATTGTTCAAAATGGATCAAAGACCTAAATGTGAGACCTATAAACCAAAACTATAAAGCTCTAGAAGAAAACACAGGGTAAAATCTTCATGACATTAGATTCAACAATGATTTCTTAGATATGAAACCATAAGGCACACACAACAAAAACAAAAGACAGACAAATTGAAGTTCATGAGATTTTTAGAATTTTGTGCATCATAAGACAATATCAACAGAGTAAAAAGACAACCCACAGAACAGGAGAAAAAATATTTGCAAATCATTGATCTGATAAGAGATTAATCTTCAGAATATATACAGAACTAAAACTCAACAACAACAAAATCCAATTTAAATATGGGCACAGGAATTGAATAATACATTTCTTCAAAGAAGACATACAAATGGCTAACACGCACATAAAAAGATGTTTAAGATCAGTAATCATTAGGAAAATGCATATCAAAACTACAATTAAATTCACTGCACACCCATTAAAATTGCTATCAAAGAAAAACAAAATAGCAAGTGTCAACGAAGATGTGGAGAAATTAGAACCTTTGTGCATTGCTGGTGAGAATATAAAATGGTAGAGTCTCTATGAAAAAGTTTGGCAGTCCTTCAAATAATTAAAATAGAACTACCATATGATCCAGCAATGGTACCTCTGGGTATATTCCCAAAAGAACTGAAAACAGAACCTTGAAGAAATACTTACATACCCATGTTCATAACAGTATTATTCACAATAGTAAAAACATGGAAGCAACTCAAGTATCCACTAACGGACAAATGAATAAGCAAAATGTGGTATATGCATACAACGGAATATTATTCAGCCTTAAAAAGGAAGAAAATTCTCACATATTCTACAATACAGATGAACCTTGAGGACACTATACTAAGTTAAATACACCAGTCACAAAAAGACAAATACTGTATGATTCCAATAATATGAGCTACTTAGAATAGTCAAAATCATAGCGATGGAAGGTAGAAGGGGGGTGGCCAGGGGCTGGAGAGAGGGAGAAATGGGAAGCTATTGTTCAATGAGCGTAGAGTTTCAGTTTTACAAGAGCTATGGAGATGGATGATGGTAATGGTTGCTCAACACCATGAATGTATTTAATACCTCTAAACTGTACACTTGAAAATTGGTTAGGATAAAGGCAAATTTTATGGGTGTTTCATCATAGTAAAAATTTTTTTGAACTAGGCAGATAAAATACTTAGAAACTACCTTAAAATAAATGCAGGAAACTTGTAGGAGGAGAATTTTAATACATTTTGAAAGACACAAAAGTAGACTTGAACAAATGGAAAGATACATCCTATTACAGGATAAGATTAACCAAATTCCTAAACTTTGGATGGCAATTCTCCAACTTAATTTTATAAATGCAAATGTGATCCCAGTTTTAAACCAACAAGTTTGTTTCTGGAGCCACACAGGCTGATTTTTAGCTTTAAAGTTCCTGTGGAAAAAATAATCATGCAAAATAAGAAAAATAATTTTTAACTTGGGAGAAAAATGGGGATTAGCCCTGTCAGATATGAAAACATATTATTAAACTTCCACAATTAGGGGTGCCTGGCTGACTCAGTCAGTTAAGCGTACAACTTTGGCTCAGGTCATGATCTCGTGACCAGTGAGTTCGAGCCCCGCATTGAGCTCTGTGCTGATAGCTCAGAGCCTGGAGCCTGTTTTTGGATTCTGTGTGCCTCTCTCTTTCTCTGCCCCTTCCTTGCTCACACTCTGTCTCTGTCTCTCAAAAATGAATAAATGTTAAAAAAAAAAAAACCTCCCATAATTAAAAGAATATGTTTCAACCACCTGAATAAATAGTAAGACAATGGTATAGGAAAAAAAAATCCAATACACCAGAACAGACCCAAAAAGATATGGAGATCTAGCATCTCAAATCACTGGGAAAAGAAAAATAGATGTTTTTAATAAATGGTGTGGGATAGCCATCTGGGAGGGAAATTGTGGGTCCATTTCTCACATATATACCAGGAGACACTTCAGGCAGTTTTTAGGCAGTTTATTTATTTGTTTATTTTTTAATGATTTTTCAGAGAGAGAGTGCATGTGTGAGCAGGGGAGAGAGGAAGAGAGGCAAAGAGAATCTTAAGCAGACTCCATGCTCAGCCTGGAGCCCCTCGATCCCACAACCCTGGGGTCATGACCTGAGCCAAAATCAAGAGTCAGAGCTCAACCACTGAGTCACCCAGTCATCTCTGCCAGGATACACTTCAAATGTATCAGAGATCTAAACCAAAATAGTGTAACCATACAAACATTAGAAGAAAACCTGGTGAATGTCTTTATAATCTGACTGTGAGGAAAATTCAGATGCAATGAAAGAAAACATTGTTAAACTCAATTCCATAAAAACAACAATTGAATAGCAAAAATCATACTAATAAAAGTAAAAGGCAAATGCATGTTAGGAGAAAATATTTGCAATATCTATCACAGTTAGAAGCTTAATTTCCAACTCTCTAAGGAACTCTTGAGGGACAGAGAGAGAAACCTGACTTGATAGAAAAATGGACAGAAGACGTAAGTACACAATTGGCAGAAAAATAGGTGTACAAGTGCCCTTCAAATCTATAACATTTATGTCTTTCACTGTGATGAAATATGTTAATGCATGCAGCATTGCTGATTAGTGTTCTTATGAAAAGTTCTTCACCTGAATTTCATCATGAGTAAAAAATAGAATAAATTCAGAAGACATATATAAGACAACTGATTTAGTTATAAAAGTTCCAGGGGAGAAAAAAAGGTAGAGAAACATTCTAGATTAAAGGGATGAAAGAGAAAGGACAATGGTGGTAGGGGGCTTCTGAAATGACTCCCACTAATCTTCCCTCTTCCTATTCACACCTTTATGTAATCTATTCAGCATGTATGCATAAGCTCAAAATCCTACATGTGCCTGCGGTCAGGTTTATCAGGGAGGTTGGACTCAGAGGCTTGCTCCTGATGAACAGAGCACAGCAAAAGTGATGGGTTATCACTCACAAAATTAGTCTGCAAGCAGCAATTTCTTACTCGACACATCTCCAAAGGCAAGGGAATTAAAAGCCAAAATGAACTATTGGGACATCAAGATAAGAAGTTTCTGCACTACAAAGGAAACAATCAACAAAACTAAAAGGCAGTTGACAGAATGGGAAAAGATATTTGCAAATGACGTATTGGATAAAGGGCTAGTATCCAAAATCTATAAAGAACTCACCAAACTCCACACCCGAAAAACAATCCAGTGAAGAAATGGGCAGAAGACATGAATAGACACTTTTCCAAAGAAGACACCCAGATGGCCAACAGACACATGAAAAGATGCTCAATATCACTCATCATCAAGGAAATGCAAATCAAAACTACAATGAGATATCACCTCACACCAGTCAGAGTGGCTAAAATGAACAAATCAGGAGACTATAGGTGCTGACGAGGATGTGGAGAAATGGGAACCCTCTTGGACTGTTGGTAGGAATGCAAACTGGTGCAGCTGCTCTGGAAAACAGTCTGGAGGTTCCTCAAAAAATTAAAAATAGAACTACCCTATGACCTAGCGATAGCACTGCTAAGAATTTACCCAAGGGATACAGGAGTGCTGATGCATAGGGGCACTTGTACCCCAATGTTTATAGCAGCACTTTCAACAATAGCCAAATTATGGAAAGAGTCTAAATGTCTGTCAACTGACAAATGGATAAAGAAGATGTGGTTTATATATGCAATTGAATACTACTTGGCAATGACAAAGAATGAAATCTGGCCACTTGCAGCAATGTGGATAGAACTGGAGGGTATTATGCTAAGTGAAATAAGCCAGGCAGAGAAAGACAGATACCATATGTTTTCACTCATATGTGGATCTTGAGAAACGTAACAGAAGACCATGGGGGAGGGGAAGGGGGAAAAGAAAGTTACAGAGAGGAAAGGAGGCAAACTATAAGAGACTTTTAAGGACTGAGAACAAACTAAGGGTAGATGGGGGGTGGGGGAGAGAGGATAGCAGGTGATGGGCATTGAGGAGGGCACTTGTTGGGATGAGCACTGGGTGTTGTATGGAAACCAACTTGACAATAAATTATATTTACAGAAAATATTAGTCTGCAAGCAATGGTGACTTCCATCTTGCTGCAGTCTGGCTCCTCTAGCTTCCTGCTCTGAAGAAGCAGAATGCGATGATCATAGTCTGCCCAGATGGAGAGGCCCATGTGGCAAGGAACTTAGGATGGTATAATAGTCTTCTATCAGTAGGTAAGAAACTATTGCAAACTTAGTGACTTTTAAAAAAAGAACACATTTTATGATTTCACAGTTTCTGGGTATCAGAAGTGGAGGCATGGGTTAGTTAGGTCCTCTGCTCAGGGTCTCACAAGACTATCCCCCTGGGGATTAGCTGGTCTGTGTTCCCTTCTGAGGTTCAGGGTCCTCTTCCAAGTTTAGGTGGGTGTTTGCAAAATTCAGTTTCTTGTAGCTGTAAGAAAGAGGTCCCCACTCTTAGCCCGTAGATGACCTTGCAATTCTTTGCCAGGTAGCCCTCTCGAAGGCCCTTGACAACATGCAGCTTACTTCTTCCTTGCCAGAAGAATCTCTGGATCTCATCTACTTAGATAGTCTTATGTACCAAAACCTAATGGAGACCATGACTATCCCATCACATTTGCCATATTTAATTGGCTAGAGGCAAGTCACAGATTCCACTTGTATTAAACGGGAGAAGTTGTACCAACGTGTGACTCACTGGGGTCCTTTCCTTTTAGAATTCTGCCTACCATAGGCAGCCTCTAGCCAAGGAAGCTACCACTTGAAAGACTTGTGCCTTGAGATAACTAGTGACCCATTTGAAATCTTGACTGTGGCCTGTACAAGACCCTGAAGCAGAAGATTCAGCTAAGCCGCGTCCAGATTTCCCAATTTACAGATGGTGAGATAATAAAGTTTGGGCTAAGCCACTAAGTTTTGTGGTAACATGTTACACAGCAATAGATAGTGAGTAAGTAAATATAATCTTGAATTTTATTTGGATCCAGAGGGGGAAACACGGACACAAGATACAAGACATTACTGGGTCAATTAGAGAAATAGGAATATGTAGTACCAAGGTGAAATTTCTTTGAGGTAATGGTACTATTAGTGCTATATAAGAAAATGACAGTTCTTAGGAGACCTGTACTGAAGTATTTAGGGGAAAATGGCATGGTATCTGCCATTCACTTTCAAGTAGTTCAATAAGCAAAAGCACAAACATACCCATAAACAACCATATGGCTGAGTGTGTGTGTGTGTGTGTGTGTGTGTGTGTGTGTGTGTGAGGTGACAAAATGCTAATAAATTATAAATGTACATGATCTATACAAATTATGTAATTTAAAAATGACATTGTATAAACTAAGATGGTCAACTCTTCTGTAGGTTTTCAATTCTTCAAACTAAAAGGTTACCTTTTTGAGATGAATATTGCTGGAATTCTCAGTATATAAATAGAATTTTTTAAAATGTCTCCATAGTAATGGAGATAGGTGCTGTGACTAATTCCAGAGCCTTGCCATTCAGCCCTCAGCCTGGCATGGGACACTCTGGGAATAAGGTTTCATGAGGAACACAGAAAATAACTAAAATAAATCCATTTGAAGGTCTTATCCCATCCTGAGCATCTACAGTTTTATGCTTCTTGGCTGATCGTAAAATTTGATCATGAGTCAATTGTTTTGCCTTTATGTGGGAACCAGCTTCAGCCATTTGAAATTCTATACCTTCCAAGGAAAGTTACTAGCGAGCTAATTAAGTGTTTTGAGTTAAAATAAAGCTCTCCTACCTCCAATTTTATTGCCTTAGAGAGTGCATAGGAATCACCTGAGAATCTCGTTAAAATGCAGAATTCTAATTCATTACGTGTGGAGTGGGGCTTAAAAGTTTGCATTTCTAATAAGCTCCCAGGTAATGCCACTGCTGATCCAAGGACCACGTTTTGAGTTGCAAGGCCTTGGAGCAACTTCCCAGCAGACAGTAATTTAAAGCGAAGGTCAACCCTGAGTCAATCATTCCAGTGCTTGTAATTCACCTGTCGATTCACTTTCTCAGGAAAGCAGAAACGTATGTATGTATGTATGTATGTATGTATGTATGTGTGTGTGTGTGTGTATATATATATGAGGCTTGCTATAACAAACTTATAATTGCAAAAAAAAATCTAAATGTCCATCAACAGGAAATGATTACAGTTTATCTATATAAGGCAATGGGTATGTCTTCTTAAAAAGCTGCCTACCCTGTGACTAAGCACTTCTAGTTTTATGAATTTTCATTAGAGGAATTAAATAGGCCTACAAAAAGAGTTATACATGTGTGTTTGTAGCAGATTTCTCATAATTGCCAAAAACTGCTAACGGCCTGGGTGTCTATGAATAGAAAACTGGATAAACAGACTATAGTATATTCATACAGTGTAATACTATTCAGTAGTAATAAAGGAACATATACTTGCTATCCTCAACAACATGGATGAATCTCAAAAACATCATATGAACTGAAAGAAGCCTTATACCAAAGAGTACATCCTTTCTGAGGTTGTGATAATTTTCTATTTCCTCATAGGGTTTTGAGTCACACAGGAAGATGTATTCATTGAAACTCAGCAAATGTTACACTTAAGATTCGTTAATTTCATTGTATATAAAATGTATCTCCCAAGAGGAAACATGTAAGCAAACCCTGAACTCTCCTTAAGGATATGAATAGGAAGTATTTAAGGGAACATGCACCAGTATCTGCAACCTACTTTGAATGCATCAAAAGCATAAGACGGAAAGAGAAAATGGATAGGGAAATGAGTATGTGATAATGCAAGCAACAGTACAAGGCTAATGTGGGATTTGTGTAGTGGGCGCAATTTCTTAATCTTCATGTTTAAATCTGTTTCATAGTGAACTGTTGGGAAAAGTGAGATAGAGGTATATGTTGACACAGAAAGATGAGCAAGCCATACCGTTATGTGGAGAAAAATAAGTTACACAGATAAATCCAATTGGACATATGTTAGATTTCTGGCTAGATAGACAGGCACTTACTTTCTATATCTCTGAGGAATAGAAAAATATGCTGGTAGTAGAGATACGGAGACTTTCACTTTCTGAAAGTGAAGAAATGGCAATACTGTCGAAAATAAAATGACATAAGCCGAGGAAGTAATGACCCAGAGCAGCCAGAAGTGAGCTCACTGTTGTATGTAATGATACGTGTGTTGGAACACAGAACAAGCGTGTATGTCTGCTCTGGCCTTTACAACTCAAACAGAAAAATTAAACTAACCTCCCTTGATCCTGTCCCTGTGTGCGATCAACTTTTATGATGCTGAGAAGACCTAATTTTTTAAACTAAAATCAACACTAGGTGCTGGGATATAATAAAAAAAAAAAAAGTTATTTTCTTCCTGATCCTTCTGAGAGAGTGAATGTTCAGATACTCAAATATGTTAGAGAGTCATTTGCAGTGCTGGTTGCAAGGGGCAGCTTTGGGAGGTCCCCTTCTCTGGGGGCGGGGGGGTTGGTTCTTCACACAGGGGTATAATCCCAAGTGTGTACTTCCTCCATTTGACCCCCAACCTCCAGCTGTGGCTAACTGGATTAGGATGAGCACCTATACCCAAGATGGTCTAATCAAACTCTTTCTCCCACGAGTTCAGAATTAGATTAGCACTTACTCATTTTTGTTAGTGCTGGATCTGGAAGGACATGCAAGCCCAGGAACTATGGAGATGCTGTTTTTCACCATGTACAGTTGAGAAGCAAAGAAACCTGGCCTGCTGAAAGAGAAAGCATGGGGGTTATGCAGAGAAGAGTAAAGATGAGACTCAGGGAAGCCCCCAGAGACCCAAAGAGCACAGCTACCTGATTTCTACTCACACCCTTGCACTTTTGTGTCAGATACCTTATAAAGCACACTTGCAGGTCATTGCCCTTAAGATCCATGAGACAACCCTGAAGCTCTTCACAAAATTTCTTATTTTCTTGAACCAGTGTGAATAATTTCTCTTGCAGCCAAGAAAGCTACAACAAAGGCAATTATCACAGAAGAATGTGCAAAGTGCATTTCAGGAGTCCAGAGGAGATACCATCCAAGAGCTCTGAGAATTCAGAAAACTTCATCCTGACTGGAAATCACCAGGGACAGGGCTCCATAGACCGTGGTTCCCTAAACCTTGAGACTTCTTGTTTTGTGACTCCCCTCATCCATCATTCCTAGCTGGAGGTCCAGAAGTAGAAAGTGGCATGGAGATGATAAAATATTTATTAGTCTTCACTCCTAAATTAATTTTCAATCTTGGTCTGCCAACACAGCCTCAGGATAATCTCCCAACCCCCACTTGCAAGTAAATTTTTACCCCAAATCTTTCCTAGATAGAGGTTTCTATGATTGCAGAAATTCTGGATCATTAAAAAGCAACCTCAACATATTACCTATGAAACCTGGTTTTTATTTCTCATGTTTCTGTATTGTACTGATGGAAGAATAACAAGTAGCTGTAGGTTTAGACAAGGGGAGACTTAGGGTCTTGTGATATGAGGTTCCTCAAGAATTAAGAAAAACATGCCAGCTGCTGCATCGTTTTGGACGTACGTTTATGAAAACAATGGGAGCTGGCTGTCACCTGATGACTTTTCAGGTCCTGGTAAGTATCATGCCTTCTCTGCTTTCTAGTCCAACACTCCCTCCATTCTGCAAATAACGTCTCTTGCGCAGACACGAACACCCACGAAAGCAAAGTTAACGTTCTTGGGACTCAAGGTCTGGTTCACACTTTCCTGAGACAGAGGAAAGCAAAAAAAATAGATAGATTGATGACAGATTGATGATAGATAGAGAGGTAGGTAGGTAGGTAGGTAGATAGGTAGGTAGGTAGGTAGATTCAGTACTTTGGTTTAAAATGAAGAAATTTCAAACCTCCTTCCATTTCAGCAGCTTCTACATTGTACACTGGTAATAAGCAGTTAAGATAAGGAGATGGCAATGAGTTTATTCATTCAGCAAATATTTAAGTGTTTGGGTGTCAGGCCATATTTTATGGGCTAAGCTCATGGAGCTCATAGGGAGGTCAGAATAAATATATGTCAGGGAGCAATGTGTTCTTTGATGAAGAATAACACAAAGTAAGAGTACATTTTAGGTAGACTTGCCAGAAAAGACCACTATGATAGGGGACATTTGGACAGAAGCCTGAAGAACATGAGGGAGCAGCTATCTCAGAAAAGAGCATCATAGGCAGCAGTAAAGCAGTGCAAAGGCCCTGAGGATTGACAATGCCAACAAAGTAGTCTCCACGAAGAGAAGACAATGTCACAGAGAGTGAAGACAGGCCTTGATCTGTAAGAGTAAGGCACACTGTGAATGATGAACTGTTTTGAGTCCTTAACACTTCACTGAGCTTCATAAATCCCTTCACTGTCTATGTGCCCCATTACCTTTTATCAAAGTTCTAAGGTAATTTATTAGCAGACAATAGTTAATAGTTACTTGGAAGTAAAATGATTCTTTTTTCCCATTTTACACCCTCTGTCATCTGCCAGGTCAAATGTTAAATCTGTCACATAAGCACATTACTTACTGATTTCATACAAAACAACCAGAGGGTGGCAAGATAATAATAAAGCAGGCTTGATGTCTTTTATAAGATTTGTACCATCAACAAAATTAAGGTGTAAACTTGGGATCAAGATTAGCCAGTACATGCAACTTTCAAACTGTGGCTTTTGCCGGAAAAGACAGATCAATGGAACAGAAATGAAAGTCCAAGGTCCACCAATGCCCCTCTCTCTCCTCGCATACATAGAGAATTCCTTACAAGATGAAAGGTAGCCTTTATAAGCAATGGGACAATGTGGATTGTTCAATTAATGGTGATGGGACAACTGGTCAGAACATGAGAGAAAAAATACAGATGTCTCACTACTTACACCAAATCAGATCCCAGTGTATCAAAAGGTAAGAAAATAAAATTGTAAAAGTCACAAAAAGAACATTGCAATTCAAAAAATAGTAATATTGGAGTGGAGAAAGCTAAAGCAAGGTATGTAAACCAAAAGCCTCAAAACACAAGATTAATAACGATTACTACATTAAAATTTCAAAATCATAAAACAGCAAGAAGACAAATATGGTGGGAAAATGCAACATGATGCAATAGGTAAATGCCTCCATCCATAAAAAGTTCTGACAAATCAATAGTAAAGATACAAATTATCTCTTACTCCCCCCAAAGTACAAAATGTGGATAGACACGTGGCAGGAAGAAAAATGTAAATGGCTTTTAAACAAATGTGCAGGGGCGCCTGGGTGGCCCTGTCTGTTAAGCATCTGCCTTCACTCAGGTCATGATCTCACAGTTTGGTTCGTGAGTTGGAATCCCGCATCAGACTCTCTGCTGGCAGTGCAGAGCCCTCTTCAGATCCTCTGTCCCCCTCTCTCTCTCTGCTCCTCCCCCACTCACATTCTCTCTCTCTCTCTCTCTCCCTCCCCTCAAAAAAAAAAGTATTTGTGAATGCACATTCAAAATGAAATTAAATTTAAAACCATTAAATAACTTTGTATCATATATCATATTTAGTACCAAAATGTTTGAAAGCAAAGTGTTGGTGAGGGTGTAAGAAATAGCCCCTCCTATGTGATTTGGTAGAAGTGGAAACTGGTATGACCTTTTTAGTGGACAATTTGTCTACACCCCTGATGATTTAAAATACACATGCCCTTTAGCCATTATACTTCAAGAAATGTATCCTAATAAATGTTTCCATATGCATGTAAAAAGAAATATCTGAGGGTGCAGTACAATTTGTAACAGTAAAAATTTGGAAACAATCTAAACATCCACTGATGAGGAATGGGCTAAATAAAAGACAGCACAATCATGTTTTGTAATACTGTGCCACCATTAAAAAGATTGAGGCCGACTTACTTGGCTGATAAGAAAGGACTTTCAAGATGTAATGGTAAGTAATAAAAGCAGGACAAAGGTATTATAGATATTATATGTACATACCCGCACATATAAGAAAAATGTACTAGTAAGGACTCACCCTGGAAAATATCTATCATACCCAGTGTGGCCAGAGTTCATTGGCTTTATTAGCCCATGATCATACTGCTAGTGAATACCAACGCAAGAACTCAAACCCAGATCTGTCAGACTCCAAAGCTCATGCTGTTCATCATGATGCTATACACCATTTGATGATGCTTAAAGGACAAAAGTAGCAAGAAAACAAATGGCAAGATATTTCCTACTTTCTGCTTCCCAAACAACCAGGTGTAAAAATAAACAGACCCATAATGGAGGAAAATAATGGAATTTTACACAAGAAAGGCATATTCATCTTTAAGTCCTTCAAGGGAAAAGGCTGGTACGGTAGGAGAATATTTAGCTCTGTCTCCCCTTCCCATGGATAATCCAAAAAGACACCAGAATTCGTCAACATTGAGAACAATTTGTCACTTACGTGAGTTTTGGGTACAAAGCCCACTTGGCTAGAATTCTTACCTTCTGGCCATCCAGGAGACCTGGTGTTTTCCTTACTGGCTTCCACCAAATTCCACCCAGTTTAAACATTAAATAAATCCCCAGTTTGTTTGACAGCACTGAGTGTCAAATAAACCTACGTATCTACAGCCAGATATATAAACATCCTTTCAACATGCTGCCTACTCATTGGGAAGCAATGAAAAGTCCCAGATGAGTTCTGAAATCTGCAGTCTTAGAATCTGCAAAACTGCATCCCAGTCCTTGTGTTAATGTTTTCTATGCCAAGACCAATCATAATAGCTGCCTCACTCTCAAGAATTGCCTTTCCTTTGGGAACAAATTCTAATACACAGGGGTAGGCCAGAGCCCAAATGCTGTCCCTATGCCCCATGATCCTATCACCCACATGATGCACAGGGAGACAGGGAGACCAGAATCCTTAGCTGATCCAATCAAATGCTCTATCCCAAGTATCTGAAGTTTAGAACAAAGTCACCAGGAGCCTGTTTCACTACTGAGTCAGTTAAATGGCAGCACCCTGGAGAGCAAGTTCATGATTCCTTGCTGCTGAAGTTTCCAGAGCTCCCCTGGCATCTGCCTTCTTCAGGCTTCAACCGTATTCCTTCCATTCTCTGAGCAAGGTCAGTGTCCTTTTTCTCAGGTTGCCCAGAGTCAGTCTCCATTGTTTTCAAGAACAACAAAACAATATGAACCATATGCCTCCGCTTGATGCCTGCCCTATATCCATCTCCCATTTCCTTTACTGACATAATCCTGATTTTGTTTGGCATAACAGTACATCCAGTTTAATACTCTATTGCTCATCCTTCATTGCAGCAACAGGTAGTCATGTGACCCCGTGTTGGCCAGTGAAACAAGTGGAAGGCACTGGTGGAGATTCCTAAGCACTTCCTCAAAAGTGATGGAATGCTGGGGACTTTCATTCTTTGTCCTTTGCACTCTTTCTTTCTTGGCTAGAAAGCAGATGTGATGCCCAGAGATGGACCCACTGTCTTGTAACCCTGTGGTTGGGAGCCACACACTGAAGATGCCAGAACAGAAATAGAGAAGAAGCCTGTGTTCCTAAAGACACCCTTGAACAACTGTGCCAGCCTCACCTCATGACTACTTCCTTTTTTTTTTAAGTTTTATTTTTTTAGATAGAGCATGCAGGCTGGGTAGAGGGGCATGGGGGGGGGGGAGGGAGGGAGGGAGGGAGGGAGGGGGGGAGAGAGAGAGAGAGAGAGAGAGAGAGAGAGAGAGAGAGAATCCCAAACAAGCTCCACATTCAACACAGAGCCCGACATGGGGCTTGATCCCATGACCCTGGGATGATGACCTGAACTGAAATCAAGAGTAAGATGCTCAACCAACTGAGCCACCCGGGCACCTCTCATGACTTTTTATGTGAGAAAAATAAAACCTCATCCATTTAAGCAGTTTGGACAGGTCTCTGAAACAGACAAACACAATCCCAAGGGATACACCACCTGTCCTTTGGTGAAATCTCCTATATGTGTTCAATCCAATGCAAGTAGGATTGGAGAGGATCTACTATTAGGAGAGGATCTACTAGTACCAATTGAGGCAGGAAAGAAAATAATGACAAATAAGGACCGGTCAATCCTCTTGCAGGTAAAACACACAGAAACATGACTCACCCTAATTAAGGGTTAGGTTAAATAAGTGATGAACACAAGTATAAACAACAGCTGTGGAAACACAGAGGGGAAAACAAACAGCAAACAGAGAAGAAGGAAAGTTTAAGAGCAGACATGGTGACTCTTCTAAGCCTTGAAAAAATAAACAGAATCTTGACAGGCAAGGGTCTACAGGCCAGGGATAGGGTGTGAACAAGGGCTTGTAGGTGTGTTTAAAGAATTAAAGAATTCATCGGCTATGATCATCGAAACCCTTACTAACGATGATAGCTGTCAATTACTCAGTGCTCACCCTGTACCAGTTGTTCTACGTGAATTTTCTCCCCAAATCCTCATTATAAGCCACAAAAGAAATTCTTATACAAGCCCATTTTACAGATGAAGAAATTGAAGCATCAAAAAGTTAAGTAATGTCTTCAAGATAACAGAGCTAATAAGTCACAGAAAAAAGATACTGGTCTAAATCAGTCTGCCTCTAGAGCCCAGCCTCTAAAGTCTCTTTGCCTGAATGCTAGATAATAACAATCTTATAGAGGTTATTAAAAAGTCAAGAGTGGCTACTGGCACATAGAACTGAGTGGAATCCAGTAGCTAAGACTACTTAGTCTTCAAGAGCATTGCATTGTCAAGATCCTGGACTAAATAAAAGTAACTGGCTACTTAAAACTGAAAACCAGGGGCGCCTGGGTGGCGCAGTCGGTTAAGCGTCCGACTTCAGCCAGGTCATGATCTCGCGGTCCGGGAGTTCGAGCCCCGCATCAGGCTCTGGGCTGATGGCTCAGAGCCTGGAGCCTGTTTCCGATTCTGTGTCTCCCTCGCTCTCTGCCCCTCCCCCGTTCACGCTCTGTCTCTCTCTGTCCCCAAAATCAATAAACGTTGAAAAAAAAAATTAAAAAAAAAAAAAAAAACTGAAAACCATATGCAGGTCCCCAATGTCACTGGTCAAGAAAGCTGAGCCAGCGTCCATGTAAGGTATATATCACCTATGCCCACAACACTACTGGTCGAGGAGAATAAGGGAAACAGAAGAATACCAAAGAGCAGTGCCAGAAGCCAGGAAGGATAATTTACAATAGAAATACTCCCAGGGATGTGACACCTGAGTGGCTCAGTCAGTTAAGCGGCTGCCTTCATCTCAGGTCATGATCTCATGGTTTGTGGGTTCAAGCCCCACATTTGGCTTTCTGCTGTCCATGCAGAGCCCACTTCAGATCCTCTGTCCCTCTTTCTCTCTGCCCCTCCTCCACTTTTTCTCTCTCTCTCTCAAAAATAAATTTAAAAATTTATTTAAAAAAAATAAAAAGAAATATTCCCAGGGAGCAGAATGGAAACCTCAAGAAGGAATATCTACCAACAAGCTAATGTGAGGCCAGGGGAATTTGGAATTGCTTCCAACCAGCAATTGCTATTTAACTCCTAGTCTTTTCCAGTATAAATAGGAACAATTATTAAATTTATCCTGATACTGCTTCTTTCATCACTGTATGTGGCAGACTTAGATGTAGAGGAATTTTTTTTTTAATTCAGCAAAATAGAATCCAGAATTACAATCTTCAGTTTCCAGCAGTGTTATGGATAGGCTCAAACAGACCCTCAAAACAACTAGATTGAACATAAAGCCTATGTTTAATTCCACTGCTGGACTCACAGAAATAAGAGTAATTCACAAAGAGAATGCAACACACATGTGCACTCCACCTTAAAAAAACTGAGCTGGAACTAGAACCATGAGCAGGAAGCACATAGGAACAATATGGTTACAGTAAGGGTGAGGTGTTTTACACCTCAGCATTTCAATTGTAAGACCAGACCTTATGGTAATAGTAATTTGGGGTGGAAGATATTCTGAATTTCATAAAATAAGCTAAGGAGTCTGACATGAACTCAAGGGGTCCCCATAGTGGTAGTGCTCCATTTTGTAGCATTAGGGAAACAATTGCCAAGTCATTTCTGGATGCAATTATCTTTAATTGAAAATCAGCCTCATATGCTCTTTTAACCAAAGATTACCAGACATACAAGGAAATGAACCACCATTAGGGAGAGTCAGCACAAAAAGAACCAACAGATTTAGACTCTTCTTTCCCCAAGGACTTAAGATATTAGAATCAGATTGATAATTTAAAATTCCAGTTTATGAAATTATTTAAAAAATAAGAAATGGAAACAGAAGACTACCAAAACTGGTAATTTTCAAAATGAACCAAATAACTCTTAGAAATAAAAATATATAATACATATTTATTATGTAAATAGCATATGTTTATTACATATTATTATCAATGGGTGGGACAAATAGAGATTAAACATCCCTAATGAAAAAATTTGTTGGTTGAAAGGTAGATACAAAGAAATTACTCAGAATGCAGCCCAGAAAGACAGAAATGAAAATTCCCAAAATAGAGACTTGCAGGATTAAAAAAAAAAAAGGCCAAAATTCCTAAACAAAGTATTAACAAGTTGATTTTATCACATAATCAACCATGTCTATATGAATACAGGAATTATTTAATATACAGAAAAAAATATATACATATCAATATTTATAAAGCCAATCAGCAAAATAAGAATAGAAATTCCTTAATCTGGTAAAAGACACTCATCAAAAACTTCTAATAAATATTACACGTAGTAGTGAAAGGATAAGACACCTGCTTTAAAGTCAGGAGTAAAATTCATCACTGTTAATATTACAAAAAATAAAATCAAAGGTCTGCCCTGTCTGTTGAAATGATCAAAAAGTAAAGACTTCTCACTAGCAACAGGCATACCTAACACTCAGATATTGGTTTCTAACACCATTCTCCATTGAAAGAAACATGGGTTCCTAAGAGAAATGACCACCTGCATGATTCCAAAGTTTAGGCCAGTTTGGGACAAGATGAGCCTGGCATTTCCTGGAATATCCCAAAAAGTTAGGAGGTATTCAAAAAGCAACAAGGGCATTTACAAGGACACGGGAACCAGCTTTAGACACCAAAACAATTTAGGCAGTAATGAATTATAAACCACCAAGAGAAAATATAAGGATTCATGAGTTCATGCCTATAATAAGTAGACAGGTAAATAAAGTAGAATTATTATAGTAAAATGCTAAGGGAAGACTGGTGAATATGGACAGCAAGCTGAAGATAGAAAATTAGCATTTTGCAACTGTCCTAATAAAGATTGCATCAGGCAGGAAGTATCAATAAATGTTAAATCCGTAGGGAAATTCTGATGAGGAACAAGATATTTACATGGTCATTATTATTAGTTGCAAAGGAAAAACATACCTAATGGTAGAGTGGAGAAATCAGACAGCATCTTAATTGGGTGATCAAAATTAACATTACCAAAGAAGGACAGATGAGTATCAGGTGCTGCCAGATTTCATACCCTCAGAAATATATACCACTTATGCAGTGTTCTGGCCAAGAATGTGCACCCCAAATGCAATCACAGGGAACCATCAGGCAAACCCAAACTGGGAAACATTCTCTTAAGAATGTGTCGAGTGGGTAGAGGGTCGAGGGGAAGAGGGGTCAGGTGTCAGGGAGAAGAACTGAAATGCAATGTGGCATCCTGCATTGGATTTTGAAACAGGAAAAAGACATCAGTGAAAAAACTAGTGTGTCTGATTAAAGTCTGTAGTTAATAGTATCATATCAATGTTAATTTTTCAGTTTTGACAAATGTACCATAGTTATAGAAGATACTAACACTAGTGGAAGTTTGGTCAAGTATATATGGGAACTCTGTACTAACTTCACAACTGCTCTGTAAATGTAATATGATTTCAAAATAAAAAGTTTTAAGAAAAAACGGCGACAAAAAACATTTTCAAAATTGCTTATGTTTTAGAAGGCAAAGGAAAGCTATGGAAATGTTTAAAAAAAATATTTAAAGTTAAGGAGACAGGACACCTAAATGTAATATCTGACCCTAGACCACATTCTGTATTGGTAGATAAAATTGCTATAAAAGATATTGAGTCAACTGACAAAATTGGAATATGAAGTTTAGAGTATGGTATCAATGTTAAATTCACTGATGTTGAGAATTATATTGTGGTTGTGTAAGAGAATATAGTCTTCAGAAATATCACTGAAGTATTTAGGGGAAATGAGGAGGAGTACCCAAATAATAAAGCAAAGAGTAAGAGATTAACAATAGATAAACCTGGGTAATAGGCACTGAAATGCAATTCTCATACTAACTAGCCAGAATTAACAAGATTGCGTTCAGTTCAGATGCCATCCATAAGCTCTAGGGTCCCAGACCTCCTGAGCCAAGATGAGGTCAAGGAGCCTTTTTATATTTTCCTCTAGGAGTCTTATGGCTTCAGTCTTCTGTTTATGTTTTTAATCTGTTTTAAGTTAATTTTTGTGAGTGCTGTAACACAGGGGTTCAATTTTATTTTCTCATGTGAATATCGAGTTTCCCCAACACTATTTATTAAAGACACTATCCTTTCCCCATTGTAAATTCTTGCCTCCTTTGTGGAAAATTAGTTGGCCATATATATGTGTGAGTTTATTTCTGGGCTGTCAATTCTGTCCCATTGGTTTATTTGTTTTTATGCCAACACCATACTGTTTGGTCACTTATAGCTTTGTGGTACAGTTTGAAATCAGGAAGCATGATGCCTCCAGCTTTGTTGTTTCTCGTAAGGTTTCTTTGTTCTTTCACAAGGCTGCTTTGGCTTTTGGGGTTCTTTTGTGGTTTCATAAGAATTTTAGGATTGTTTTTCTAATTCTGTAAAAGTGCCATTGGAAATTTGACAGGAACTACGTTGACTCTATAGCTCATAGATCATAGGAGCATTTTAATGATATTTAACTCTTCTGATCCATGAACATGGGTATCTTTCCATTTATCTGTATCATCCATTTCTTTCACTGATGTCTTAGTCTGCAGACCTTTCACTTCCTTGGTTAAATTTATTCCTAAATGTGTTATTGTTTTTGATGCTACTGTAAATAGGGTTATTAAGTTTCTTTTTCAGATAGTTCACTGTTAGCATATAAAAATGCATCTGCTTTTTATATCCTGGAACTTCACTGAATGCACTTTTAGTTCTAACAGGGTTTTGGTGGAGTCTCTAGGATTTTTCCATATACCAGATCATGTCATCACCATGTCATCTTGTTCTGGCTAGGACTTCCAATATTATGTTCAATAAGAGTGGTAAGAGGCATCCTCACCTTGTTCCTGACCTTAGAGGAAGTGCTTTCAAGCTTTCATCATTGAGTATGATGCTAGCCATGGCTTTTTCATATGTAACCTTTATTAGATTGATGTATATTCCTTCTATACTCAATTTGTTATGAGTTTTTATCAGGAAACTATGTTGAATTTAGTCAAATGCTTTTTTGCATCTATTGAGACAATCCTAGGATTTTTATATTTCATTCTATTAATGGAGTATATCACATTTATTGATTGGCATATTTTGAACTATCCTTGCATCCCAGAAACAAATCACATTTCATCGTGGTGTATTATCCTTTTAATCGGCTGTTGAACTAGGTTTGCTAGTATTAAGATTTTTTTGTATCTATATTCATCAGGGATATTGAGCTGTACTTTTATTTTATTTTTTTTTATTTTTATTTTTGGTAATGTCCTTATCTGGCATTGGTATCAGGAGAATGCTGGCCTCCTAAAATGAATTTGGGAGTTCTCCCTTTGATTTTTTGGAAGAGTTTGAAATGAATTGGCATTCACTCTTCTTTAAATGTTTGGTAGAATTCACCCATGAATTCATGTGACCCTGGGCTTCTTTGTGTTGGGAGATTTTTGATTTCTCATTCAATCTCCTTACTAGTAATTGGTCAATCAAGATTCTCTATGTTTTCATGCCTCAGTCTTGGTAGATTATATTTTTCTAGGAATGTATCCATTTCTTATTGGTGGCCCAATCTGTTGTCACATAATTATTCACAGTGGTCTATTATGATTCTTTATATTTGTATTATCTGCTGTAATCTCTATTTCATTTATAATTTTTTTCTTGATAAGCCTAGGTAAAGGTTTATTGATTTTATCTTTAAAAACAAAAAAAAAAAAAACCTTGTAGTTTTGTTGATTTTTTAAAATTTTTCTTTAATGTTTATTTTTGAAAGAGACAGAGCACAAACAGGGTAGAGGAAGAGAGAGAGGGAGACACAGAATGTGAAGCAGGCTGCCGGCGCCGAGCTGTCAGCAAAGAGCCTGATGTGGGGCTCGAACCCACAAACCATGAGATCATGACCTGAGCTGAAGTTGGATGCTTAACTGAATGAGCCACCCGGGCTCCCCTTGTTGATCTTGTCTATTGTGTTTCCATTCTCTATTGCTTCTCTGATCTTTGTTATCTCCTTTCTGCTAACTTTGGTCTCAGTTGATACTTTGTGAGGTGTGAGGTTGCTTATTTTCGTTCTTTTTTTTTTTAACTTAGGCTTTTATCTCTATAAATTTCTTTCTTAGCAGTGCTTTTCACACATCTCACAAATTTTGATATGTTGTGTTTCCATCTTTGTTTCAAGAGATCTTTTTATTTTCCTTTTGATTTTATCTTTGACCTGTTAGTTTTTTAGGAGTGTGTTGTGTACTTCCCACATATTTGTGAATTTTCCAGGTTTTCTATTATTGATTTTTAGTTTCATACCATTGTGGTGGCAAAAGATACTTGGTATGGTTTCAATCTTTTTAAATTTGCTAAGACTTATTTGTGACCTAAAATATAATGTCTCCTGGAGAATGTTCTGCGTGCGCTTGAGAAGAATGTGTATTCTGCTGTTAGATGGAACATTCTGTAGGTCTCTCAGATCCATTTGGTCTAAAGTATGCTTCAAGTCCATGGTTTCCTGATTTTCTGTCGGATCTACCCATTGTCGAAAATAGGGTATGGAAGTCCCCTATTATTATGTTGCCACCTCTCCCTTCATATCAATTAGTATTTAATATATTTACGTGTTCTGATTTGGGTGCATATATATTTACAACTGTTATATTCTCTTGATAATTAAATTGGGCCTTTTTTTTAAATCCATTCAGCCACTCTATGCCTTCTGATTGGAGGATTTAATCCACTAATCTCTTAATTATTGATAGGTAAGGGACTCGATACTGTCATCTTATTTTCTAGCTGTTGTATTCCCTTTGTTCCTTTCTTCTTCTCATGCTGTCTTCCTTTGTGAGTTGATGATTTTCCGTAGCATATTTTGATTCTCTTCTCTTTATCTTGGGTGTATTTCTTATAGGTTCATGTTGTGTGATTACCCTGAGCTTACTTAAAATACCTCATAGCTATAACAATCTACTCTAAGTTGAAACTTGGCCACATACAAAAACTGTATTCTTTAACTCTTCTTCCATTTTTTAATGTCATAATTTCTATCTTTATATTGTGTATCCAGTAACAAGTCGTATCTATAGCTGTTTTTAATACATTTATCCTTTAACCTTTATACTAGAGTCACATAGTTAACACCACAATATTACACTATTGGAGTATTCTGATTCTGACTAAATGCTCATCTTTACCAGGGTGTTGCATATTTTCATATGTTTTCATGTTCCTTATTAGCAAATTTTTGTTTCAGCTTGAAAACTCCTTTCACTATTTCTTGCAAGACAAGTCTAGAGGTGATGGCTCCCTCAGTTTTTGAAGGACAACTTTGCCAGGTAAAGCATCTTGATTGGCAGTTTTTTTTTTCTTTTAGCACTTTGAATGTATCCTCACCTTCTCTCCAGGCCTTAAAGTTTTCACTAGGAATCCCCTGATAGTCTTATCAGCCAATTTCTCTATTATACAACTATATGTAAGCATACTTGTACTTTTTTAATTTTGGAACTTTTCTATAAATTTTCCAAAGAAAATGTTTCTATACTACATATGTATACCATATATCACACTATACTATATATAATATATAGTGTGTATATATATTTATGTTGTATATATATTATAAAGATGGTCTAGGAAGAACTAATAAAATTCACAGGAAATGTGTTGTTTATATATACATTTTCTGAAAACTCAAGCTATAAAACATTAAAGACTTCAATTTAATTTATATACATACATATATGCATACATTTATGTATATATAAATACTATAAACCTGATATATTTCATTATCAAGATACTATAAACATGATATATTATCACAGTATCAGTTCTCCTCCAAATTGTCCAGACAGGGATGTTGTTAATGTTCTAGTTGTTATTGTTGCTTTTTAAAAGTGTGTGTGTTTTTGTGTCTGTGTGTGTGCATGCACACGTGCATGTATAAATGGAAAAGCTAAATCTTAAATTTATATGAAGAAGCAATGAACCAAGTATAACCAAAAAGAATAAAAAGACTATCCCTACCAGGTATCAGGACTTACAGTTAAGCCATATTAATTAACACAATGTATAATTTAGTGCATGGATAGAGAAAATGTTAGTAATTATTGTAACAAATAGATGCTTTTGGCTGCAAATAATGTGACTCAAATGGTTTAACTGATTTAACAGAAAATTCAAAAGCAGAGTTACTTTTAGGGTTGATTAACTTTGTAGTTTGACAGCATCATCGAGAAAACAGGTTTGTTCTCTATTTGTTTTGCCATTCTGAGTGTGGTGGCTTTGCCCCTCAGGCTGATCCCCTTTACAGCCAACAAGATGGCTGCCACATCTCCAGGTATCACATCAAGATACAGTCATGACAGAAGCAGAAAGGGTAAATATCTTCTAAGTTAGGAAACCTTTCTAGAAATCCCCAAACAAGTTTTCATGCTTTCATGGCCACTGTTGCAGTATTCACTCAATTCTCAAACCAAATATACTCATCCCTAAATTAAACACTGGCAAGGGGATTGAGATCAGCATGACTGCCTCAGACACGTAATTTTATGTAGAATGCATGTTGAGATGTCAACCATCAAAACAATAATGTTAATTCTGGTTGATGAGAAAGACTTTTGATGTTATTCTTTAGACTTATTCCCCCAAAACAAAAAAAGCTAAATTAATCCATCATTAAATGGAACTCAGATGTCCTACTTAAAAATCATCGTATTCAATCATCTCTTTAAATAGATACAGACTGTTGAAAAACATTTGTTGAGTTTCTACCGAATACCAGACACTGCTCTAAGTACACCATCAAATTCAATCCTCATAACGCCCTTTGAGCCTCAGAATTCTCATTCTATGAATGAAGCAACTAAGCCCAGGGAAGAAAAAGGACTTTTGTGGAGTCTCCTGTTGACTAAGTGGTAGATCTAAAACTAGACACTGACCTTTGAACAAGTGCCCTGTTCTTCAACCTAGAACTTGTTCTTTACCCATATCGTATGGGGAGAAATTACAACTTGAGATAAAGATTTGTGTACCGAGAAGAGTTGTCAAAAATCTCCTGAGAATAAGGTTTTCTTCTCCAAAACTCTAAGATGAATAAGAATTCTTAGGACCTACTCTCAACCATCAGACATTGTGTTAGAGCAGGGTGGTGGATCGCTTCATAGGAAATAGCTCAATCTGTCAAATGAGCCTGAAAGAATTTAAGAAACACAGAAAGTCTGTGTGTGAGAAAAACACTCCTGTGTGTCTCCCTTACTCTCCCACTACCCTCCACACTCACAATAGTTCGAACACCAGATAGATGGATTTTCCACACATCAAACAATTCTCCGTGACACCAGCTGAGTGTCCTGTAACACAATTCTAATACTAACTGAAGTTAACACACACTCCAAGGTCAAGGGATCTGTCCCCAGAGACTGTCTCTCACTTCAGATGCCAATCTCAAATAATATGTCCCAGGTTACCCACAGCTTTGGTCTGACGTGTCTACAAATCAGAGGTTCCCGTGACCACTCCCCCACCTTGGATTCCATTATTTGTTAGAACATCTCACAGAACTCAGGGAAAACTTACCTGCACTTCCTGGTCTATTATATAATTAAGGATATGATAAAGATTACAGATGAACAGTGAGATGAAGAAATTGATATGGCAAGGTCCAGAAGGGTCCTGAGCACCGGAGCTTCTGTCCCTGTGGGGTTGAGGTGTGCCACCCTCCAGCATGTAGATGTGTTTACCAACCCAGAAGCTCCCTGAACCTGTACTATTGGGGTTTTTATGAAAGATTTCTCATGGAGGCATAATCAATGATCAACTCCATTTCAAACCCCTCTTTCTTCCCTGGAGAATGGCAGTTAGGGCTGAAAATTCCAAGCTTCTAATTCTGGCTTGATCCTTCCAGTAACCAGCCCCCTTTTGGGAGCACAGTCACTTCCTTAGAACAAAAGACTCTGCTACCAACCAGGAAGTTCCAAGGAATTAGGAGCCCTATGTCAGGAACCTGGATCAAAGACCAAATATTAGAACAAATGACACTCCTGGTCCTCTTCTCACTTACAAAATTCTAAGTGTTTTAGCAGGTCTGCATCAGGAACTGGGGTCAAAGACTAAATGTTAGCACAAAACATTCTCATGGCCCCTATTTATAAGGGTTTGGGGAGCTCTGCGTTAGGAACTGGCGGGAGAGACCTCTATACATATAGTCATTATTACTGTTATCTTATAGTTCGGCGTTCCCATCGTGCCCGTTCATGCAAATCAACTTTCAGAAACATTGGGACACTTTGGCTTCCTTAAAGGAAGGGATGTCAACAATCCCAGGGGATTAGGGATGTCAACAATCCAAGGTGACAGGGTCAGGTGACGAAGGGCAGAACAGCAGTGTGGCAGGGAAAAACTTTGAGAAGAAAAAAAGATCAACCTGGCGGGTCAGGCGGAAACTGAACAGCCCTGTGCCACAGAGAGTCGCCAGGCAGTGGTGCAGGTTGATGGATAGGCCCCTCTGAGGCTGCCTGTGATTGAAGCCAGATTGTCAAAAACAGACAGTAAACCAGGAGAGGAAAGCAAGAAGTTAGATGGTGCTGTCAACTTGCCAGGGGATAGGAGGCAAAGAGTATGGGCTTGCATGAAGAGCGAGGAGGAGACAAAGGGGCCGAGGTGGTGGATGGGATGTTTTAAACTCCAAGGACACCTGTGAGAAAATCTGCACCATCTGATGTCCTAACAACGATGAGTTTGCAAAAAAGGTAATCTCATCACCTCTCAGGAAAGGAGGTTCTCTGCCGATCTACAACCCAAGTGGAACCAGCTGAGGGCCTCCACCATCCAACATACCCAGGAGACTCTGAAGTAACACTGTGGAAGACAAGAGGGTCCCAGAGCGGCCTCATTAGGACCTGAACAGCAGTGGGCCAGCCACAATTGTTGGCCAGTCCACCCCCATTCCACCCGGGAAGGAAAGGATGCATTCAGAGCCATGAGGAAGTCTTGGCTCTGTTCTGGAGCCACGGCTATTGATTCCTGAGAATCGTGGGGCAGCAGCTTCATTAATTTCATCTTAAATTTTATCGTGGAAGGACAAGGCTATTAGTCTGCAGCAGACCAAGAAATCCAAAAACCCCCAGGGGAAAACCAGCAAGTCCGGGGTGCTCACAATGTGCTCTACAAAGTCCTAGGCATTCTGTGAAAATATCTCAGGAGAAGTAGTGGGCAGTGGGGAGAAACAGCAGGCAGGGCTCCACACGAAACAGCTTCCCTTCCATGGGTGTCAAGTCACAGTTACCATTTATCAAGGCTTTCCATATGCCAGGCACTGTGCTGAGCATTTCATATGTGCTCTCTCCTAACATACAGAAGAGGAAACGGAAAGCACAGAGAGGTGAAGTAACTGGCGCAGAGTCACCCAGCTAGCAATTGGCTGCGGTGGGATTTGAACCGAGCTCATCGCCACTGTGTTATACGGAGGTCCTCTGTAAGACTTCCTGGGATGGAAGGGTTTTCTTCCCCCCCACAGAGGACCATCTATTTCCCAGGCAGCCTCCTTAAGACGGACAGCCTGAGGTTTATCAAAAATCTTGGATGGCAGTTCTGAAGATGCAAGAATCACAGCTGCTCTGTAGTTTACTCAGCCATCTGTGAAAATGAGGAGGATGTTAAATATTGACCTCTTGGGGATCAGGCAGGCTTTGTGTGTTTTAAGTATGTAACGTCTGAAAAGCACCTCCTGCGGTGAAATCAGGCACCTTACAGCAACCCACCTCTTCCACAACATCAGACTTTTCCTCTTTCTCACACCCAGAGCTGAGAAAGGAGCCGAAGCAGATCCCAGGGCTTTAACCAGACAGTTGCCTCGAAGATGAGCGTCGAGGGAAAGGAGGCAGGAGGGAAACGGACAGACGGGGCTAGGGGTGGAGATGTTGGAGAAAACTCCGTAAACACGGGAGATGGACAAATAGATGTTGTCTTTTATGCTAAAAAAAAGAAACAGTTTGTCTTCTCAAGCGTGGGTGTGTTTTTATGAGACCTTTCAAAGATGGCCCGGCTTTTTCCAGCTTGCCTGTAAGAAGACTCAGTTAAGTTTTTTTCTTGATATTGATCTATTTCCTTAGCATAGGATTTTGGCAAGCAGCTTCGTGGACAATAAAATAAAAAAACTATCCAAAAGTAGGGAACTGTGCCTTGTGATGATCTGGCTTCGTATTCTTTTTGGGGAAGTGGGCAGAAGGTAATAAATTGTTATGCTAAAGATAGAAGAGAGTTCTCCCTGGCCCAGGGAACATGTGCTAAAAAAGATGCCATCCTCGCTCGCCCAGGATTTTCTCAGAAACCATTCCCACTGCAGGAAACAGTCTGAGAAAAATATAAGTTGCTTTTTAAAAATTTGCATTTAATTTTAAAGTGTTTAAAATTTTTAAATTAACTTAAAATGTTGATAACACAGAATGAATCTGAAATAAACATGGAAATATTAGCATCTGGGGGTAGGCACATGGCTCTTTTTCTGTGCCTTTGAAATATATCATACTCTTGAAAATAAAACCAAGTTGCTGAGAAAGGAGACCAGCTGGCAGGAGAATTAGAAGCTCTGGGCAGTCTGGTTTTTGTGATATAAACAGCTCATAATTTGAATCTGAAGTCGAGTGAGATTGAGGTAAGGAACAAAATCCTGAACAATCAGAAGACTGCAGATTAAATCATCCACAGACATTTATAGAACTCTACTGTATACCTGGGACTTTTCCAGGACTTGAGGACAAAATGTTGAACAGAATAGATATGGTCCCTAACTCTGAGCTTGCCGTCTAGTAGAAGACCAGACAAGAAGTAAGCAAATGAGTGAAGAATTACACACTGTGATAGGTGTTCTGAAAAAAAAGCAAGTAGTGTTGAGATAGACAGTGGTGAGGGGCTTTGCCCAATTTAGACAAGGTGATTACAGATGGCCTCTATGAACAAGTTCTATCTAGCTAAGAACCAAAGAAAAAAGAACAAGAGAAGAATAATCCATAGTGAAGTTCCTGGATATACACATGCCCTGAAGCAGGATTGTGTCATTTAAATCCCAGGGACAGAAGATGACCAAAGTGGCTGGTGCACATCCTTGAGGAGGGAGAGGGGCAGAGATAGTCAGGGGCCAGACCAGCATAGCTTTGGGCGCTTGGAAAACGTTGGCCTTTTATCCGAAACAAATATGACAGTCGGCGCACATCTTAGTTACAAAAGGAGTGATGGGTTCTGAATATACCTTGAAAAAGATGACTCTGGCTGCTCTTGTGAAGAATTGGCTTGGTGATTGGGAAGAGTGGAAGTAGAGAAGGGAGAACAAGGATTATCTAATTGCAGCCTGTAAACCGATTCTGGTGCACTGCATTGC